>NC_069718.1:20246381-20546381 GCF_027358585.1 Pangasianodon hypophthalmus | reverse complement strand
TCTGATCTCAGGCCTGCTCTGTGTTGAATACCCAGTGAAAGAAAGCAGAGAGGGTGAGTTACAATGCCAGCAAGCACTATCTGAGTGAACATGGCAGCCTTTTCATGGGCCGTAACTGAATCCAGGGTGGTGAGGTAGCGTTGGCGATGGGCTTCTTTCAGAGCAGGACAGCATGGCGTCTGTCTCACCAGGTTGCCCCAGCATAGACCCACCACTTGCACAAAAGCAGGCATGGCAGTAGCACACACATACCCTGATACAGAAAACCCAAGAGGCAAGATAACATGGTGACAGAGCTTATTACAGTCTCCAATTTCCTGCTTTCCTCTCTTTCTGTCTCTATATCAATCTCTCCTGCTCCTTTCTCTATACCTCACTCTTTCTGCCTGTCTCAATCCCTCCACCCGAATCACACTGGAAAATAAAGACAAGAGACACTGTTATGGATGTACATAGATGTTCATGACTAGCTCATTCATAGGATGATATAATGGCATTTAGCACTGAGCAAAAAAGTTGTATAAAATGTGCTGTAAATTACAGACATGGCATCTGCAGTGTATGTCTGTTCACCACTGAACACCACTGAAAGAAATATTTCTTCCCAGTACTGAAAAAAGAATGAAAAACCTGTTTATTCAAAACTCACTTGTAATCAAGGCCAAATGGCATATTTTATGTAGAACACTTTGAGTAATTCTTTGTAAGTATTTGTTAATTGACAAATTTACTTTATTGTATTGTGTTAGTTTTGGAAGTTTGGTTAAAACTACACAAAAACAGCTTCAGCAAGACTTTCTCTATTCTCTCCTTACTGTTAGAATGTAAAAGCCGTAGATAAATTTATTCTTAGACTTCCATTATAAATGAGTTTCACGTATATATGAAAACTAGTATCCTGGAGTATTTCTTTAAACTCTAACAAATCTATAGCTCCTTTATCATGATGCAAAGACAAGAGCAACTTTCCTCTGTTTTCTCCCTGCGTTTTTGCCTTTTGCTTCAGTCAAAGTGAACATTTGTGAAATGCAATGAATTTGCTGTGAGAAATAAAGAATAAGGTAAGAGTAGACCTCCTGGCTACATACATGTGCATTATCTCCTCAATCTGGCACAAAGGTCCGGGTTAAAATGCAACACATTCATTACATGCTGTAAGGCAAGGGCTGAACTCCACACTCCCTGCATCTGCAAACAGCACGTTTTAGTGTCTGTTCTTTCTGTGGCTGTGTATAATGACTCCAGGAGGTCAGGAGAGCTCTATAAAAGCTGCTTTTCCCAGAGGAGATGAGAGTCAGGCTGGTACATGACTCTGAATAAAGGAATTACATAGCCATGACCTCGGAGTCGTTGCAAAGTGGATCCTACAGAAAATATAACATTCAGAAACACAGAAACACACACACATGACCACAAGACATAAAATGCTTATACTCCAACCCTTCAAGTTCTGCATTTAACACTAACCCAAACAAACACTATGTTCATTTAACTCTAGTCCAAATGAACTTGTAAGAGAGAAATATAGACAAAAAAGGGAATGACTTTAAGACAAGTATTTGCACAGAATGCAGCCCTTTTGTGCTACTCGTTTATTTATTCATTCATCTTCAGTAACTGCTTTATCTTGGACAGGGGCATGATGTCCTATCCCAAGAACACTGTACATGAGGTGAGAATACACCAGGGATACACGCCAGTCCATCACAGGATACCACACACACACACACACACACACACACACACACACACACACACATATTCATTCACTCCCCATGGGAAATACAGTCAATACTCCACTTAATGGAGAATTGGAGAACCCAGAGGAAACCCATGCAGAAACAGGAAGAACATGCAAAACTCCTGACAGACATTAACCTGACATCAGGATAGAATCCGGGACTCTGTGAGGCAACAACGCTACCCACTGTGCCACCATGCCACACTACTCATGTTACAATATATAGGTATAGTTGCAATCCTTTGGATTGTGTTTCTTTATTCAGTGGCTTATTTTCTCAGTTGCCATTCTTTAATGTGCACCACAGCAGTGGTGTATATGCTTCTAACATTTGCTGTGCTCCCTGTTTTGAACTGGCGTATCTGTCCAATTAGCCATAGCGTTTGTTAACATTAGGTCACTGCAGCCTCAGGCTCAAGCACATGTTTAGCGTGTGTGAAATAGTTAGGATAGGACAGTTTCGATGAAATAATGATGGAGTAAAAGCCTGATAGTAAATGTCACACAGGCGGTAAACGCTCCATGCTTGAACTAAATGAATGAAAATGTTTCTCTGTAATGCACTGTGAAGAGAGAGAGGAAGTGCACTTTTCATTCCTTTAACAAGGTCTCCATCAACATTTAATAGTTCCTGATCCACAGGTGGTTAGAAAACCTAATGTTATATAAGTCATATAATACAGACTCTCATCCTGAATTTCCTCTTTCACATCAGGACAACAAAGACCTTTACTAACATGTGTGAAAACATATACACACACACACACACACACACACACACACACACACGCAGTGGGATGAAAAAAGCACAGAGGAATTACACATAAGTACACTTGAATGAATGTTAGAAAGTGTCCATAATTCAATGTACTCAAGTATTTTATGAATGAAATAAGAAGGACTTTTTTTTTTTAATAAATTCAATCCCCTGGCACAGCTCAATTTGTTAAGGTCAAGTTTAAGTTTAGGAGCAGAGCTCCATTATCGTAAGTTATTTCATTAAATAACTAACTTAAAGTAAAGGCTAATACTCAGTCCTTGAGGCAAAGATGATTGGTTGTGATATCTACATAAATTACTATATATTTGATTAAATATTTTACATAAAGTGAATAAATAATAGAGCACAAATATTGATTTTTAGTTATACTCAGTATAAAGTACAAACCCCCTAAAATTATTCTTAAGAACAGTCACGTAGTACAGTTAACTTGAGTACTTTCTGTTTCTGTGCAATCACATACACCTCTAAACACGTACACACACATACACAAAGCATGCATATATTGTTCTTGACCTTGTTCCTTCCAGCAGAAGTTGTCATTTATTTACAGGGACCAACTGAACATGTCACCTCATACAACTACATTTTGGAAAAGAAAATGTTTAATGGTACTTCAAAACCATTCTAATTTGGAATGAGTTTTAAAAGGCTTATCTGAAGCAATGAAGCACTAATTATAATAATAATGCTTTAAAGATTTGAAGTGAGACATTTTGCATGTCTGTAAACCCCACATTCTACTGGGTTTCTCAATAAAATAACCTTTATATCAATTAAAACCTAAATATTCACCTATTCACTCTCAGACATTTTCCCATGTACAGCAGATCCCTAAACTGCCTACAAGCAATCCAAGCCCTGTATGTGTGTGTGTGTGTGTGTGTGTGTGTGTGTGTGTGTGTGCTGGCGCATTGTATATGAGTGTGTATAGCTCAGGACCACCAGTGAGCCCTTGTGAGCCGTGAGAGCTGTCAGACTGAAGGACCAGCCGCCTGTCACAGCCACATAGTCTGAGACCAGCCTAAGCCTTTAAGGCATTCCCTTCCCTGCTGCTATTTCATGTTTACAACACCTTTATTTAGCCTGAAAAGGTGATTTGGAGAAAAATGAGCTTGAAAAGGACTCAGAGGAGAAAGAGAAGAGATGAAAAAAGAAGTGTATGTGGCGCTATTTTTCTCACTATAAAAGCATCTTGGACCATCTCTACACTTCCAATTAGTGTAAAAATTGTTCACAGCAAAAAAAAAAAATCTTTCAAAAGAAAGAAAGAAAGAAAGAAAGAAAGGAGAGAGTACAATGACCCCCTGTAGGTTGCTATGTACTAACAAAATTGTCAAGATTTGGCCTTAATTGACAAAGTCTCATGAAATAAACCAGCCCAGCTGTTGCCAGCACTTGTTCCACGTTTTACACACACACACACACACACACACGCACACACATATACACACACACAATCACTCAGAGTCTACATTTATCTGCAATATTGTCATGAGAACACAATTTACCATACCTAATAATCTGCGTCTGCCACAACTCAAAGAAATTTACACATGTTGTGTGTGCGTGTGAGTGTGTGTGCGTGTTTGTGCGTGCACGTGTGTGCGCATGTCTGACTTAAGCCTACAATGAGTTGCCAGCAACAAACTCCAAGCAGTTCTGACTTTGCTCCTAGCATCTGCTGTGCTGTTCTGCTTTGTGGTTAGATGCGCCCTGTAATTGCAAGGAAGCCGCTTTCCCAGCACGTCATTTTGCTGTCCAAAAAAACAAAACAAAACAAAACAAAAAACTAGTATAGGAATGACATGACTGACTGAATGATTTAAAAACTTCGTACTCTTTCATTTTAACACAGGCATTTCCATAAGGCATTGTGTTGCCTTTCATGTTGGCTTTCTCACAGGTCAGGGTTAGAGTTCACCATGGCTGCAGCAGGCTTCAATTTGCACAGTCCACTAACACACACACACACACTCACCCGCACACACCCACTCACCCACACACAACCACACAAAGTGGAAAAAAGAAACTGGACATTATCACCTATTATCACCAGTCTCTCTATGTACAGAAGTTCTGTGCATACATGAGTAAACATTTATGTGCTCATTTTATTTATGTTCATAATTTTATCATTATTATGTGTATTTGTCATTTGAAAATATTATTGAAATAAATAGAAATTAAACTTCCAAGGAAACTCAAGAAGTTTAAGAAGAACACTATAGCATTGCTCCCTGCAACATGCATAACCAAACGTGTGTGTGTGTGTGTGTGTGTGGGTGTGTGTGGGTGAATGGAACAGCTGATGTGTCCAAAGCAGTCATTTTAGCTACTAATGACAGTCTCTAGCTTTCAACACAAGCCAGCAGAGCAGGAGATACCTGCAGAGAGATGATACATCATTCAGAGAGAACTAAGGAGTACACTCATACAAACACAGATGTTAACTAGGCCAAAACTTATAAAAAAAAAAAAAACTTCTTTGTAGTTTTCTTCTTGAACATTGATGTGTTTTTCAACACTCACAAAAGGCCATTTATCTCTGAATTATCAGCGACACAGATCAGCCTCAGTCTCACAAACCTGCTGAATAAAAACTGGAATTCAAACCAACATGAGATTAAAACCTGAATTAGATTTTCAGTGTTATTTGTCTTCTCAAGACTAACAGCAAATGCCTTAAAGAACACTTAAGTCCTCCTCACTAGATTGCTTGGCAAGCTCAGGAGCATGGCAACCAAAACAACAATTCATTTGTTAAATCAAATCCTTTTGGGCCTCTTCATGGAAGCACAGGCAGGTTAAGGAGCAAGGTGATATCGCTGCAGTATATCGAGCCAGAGAGTCGAATGGGGCTCAATGAGAGCTGCCAGAGACGACGGCCAAGTCGCCAAGCCAGTGCCAGCAAATTCTCTTCCACCTGACTTTTGCAAGACTCCTCTATCTTGCACTAATTGTGTGAGACGAGGGCAGGCTACAGGGAGCGTGAGCGTTCCCCTGAGTTTAATCGCGAATCAGGCACAATGCCTTCTTTTGTGCTGCTTTGATATAAAATGTCTTGTAAAATGTCTTGGGAAGATTAGAGAAAGGCACACATCACAAATGCAATTAAAATACAGTAACAAGTTAACAGGCTGTTTTTTTTTTACAACCATTTCACCCAAGGTTACAAGCATATATCCAGTAAATCACCCTTTAACAGGTTTTTAACAATTGCCTTTGAAACAAAAAATTAAAAACATTTTTAAAAACCTTTAAACCTGAGATCATTGAAAACAAATTTGATGTGTTGCCTTCCCTCTATAATGAGTGTTACTGAAATTTATGTCAGATAATAAAATTGGAGTGCAACAACACAGAACCTAATAAAAACTGAACATGTACTGCATGTCAGCGTTGGCAAAACACTGGGCTAATAAAGCATACAGACAATATATATCCTACTATTACGCTTTATAGAGTTGTATTCCTAAAAATTTTTTTTTTGCTCCATACTACAGTATGGTGATGTGTGATGTATATGTTGCATTCTCAGAAAACCCAGTGGATGTTGCTGTAATTGAATAATGATAAACAGCCGTAAAAAGATGGAAAACCGGGGTTTTGGCCAATCAGGGTTTTGCTTATAACATACTTTGACATCTCAACTTTAACAAAATATAAATATATTTCACCAAATCTAAAATATAAACGTAATAAATATATATCTGGCTGTAGAGATTATTTCAGGTGAGGAGCCAGTTAAACAAATGCGATAGGGAAAACAATCCTAATCCTAATCCTGCCTAAAAGATCTGAAAAAAATGTCTTGGGGTAACCAGACTTTACATCTGGTTGAGATATGTGTATATAACACATCATTTTCAGTTTAGGAAAAGCTGTATTGACTATACATAATATAAAGCATCAGCATTTCATCATATGAAGGTTTTTTCCAGGCCTCCACACATATGATGCACAGAAAATACCAATTAGCATTTTAGGTAGTGTAAAGAGGACTGGTTTTGGCTTCCTCTAGTCAGAGTTACAGTTGTGCCACATTCTTTCCATTTTCTAAAACCGGATTTAATGTTGTTCCACAGGATGTTTAAAGTTTGGCATTTTTTTTAGAACCAACCCTGACAGATATTTTGTCCAGAACTTTATAGCTCCTCGGTCTTCATGATGCTGTGTGTTTAGGTATGTTCTTTAACAAACCTCCAAGGAAAGAGATGGTGGACACAAGGTTCAAATAATTTACTGAACTACATTCTTCATGCTGTTGAAATCCAGGGCTCTTTATGTGTAGAGTCATGTGTGTTGTTTTCAGACAGCAGAAATCATACGGGCATACGGTGTTGATCTCCTCCACGCCAGCTCTGTGCTTGTTAGAGGAGAGCTGTGGTGCTGTTTAGAGATAACAAGTGACGGGTTGCCCGCTTTAGTGCAAGGCTCACTGAACCAGATGACAGATGGACCGCCAGGGTCATGTGACCACATTACTCACTCTAGTACCCAGCCAGTGAGATGTAGGGAAGTGAGAGAAAATAGAGTTTGAACTAAAAAAAAAAAAAAGTGCCAAAGGAATTAATTACCACTAGTACTAAGGACATGTCTCCAAAATGTCCTTAACTTTCTACATCCACTACAGTAAAGCCATCAATTTACTTTAAGACTAAAACAAAGTAACCTTATGTGACACAGCAGTTGTTAAATATTCAAATGTTACTTATAATAACTGACTCTGGATAAGATTGCATATGATTAGCCTGGTCTTTTCCATGATGATCCAGATTAGTACAATACATTTACTGATTAAATGTACACGTATGTTATAATTGCAGAATAGAAATATACATTCATTTCATTTCAGTGATCATTTAGGAGATGTCTAGTGTGAGACGGAATAAGATGGAGAATTTTAAGTGGCCTCCCTGACTTCTTCCCCACATAAAAGAACTCTAAAGAGACAGGTGAGCTGAGACCGAGAGCCCCTACTCTTTCAACTCCTTCCACTTCAAAGTGCATGGTATGGAGATGACACCAAACCCTCAGCACCACAAACAAAGGTGCAGGTGCCATGACGCGTAAAAACAGAAGAAAAGAAGGCGCTTTATGCTGCTGTGTTGTTCCATTGTTGTGGAGTTCCAACTAGCAGCCCACTGCACCAATCATCTTGACTAACGAAAGCAACCAAAACAATCAAGATACCAAGTTCAAAGTACAGCTCTTGCATTTCTGTAGACAGGTTAGCTTGTGGTGTGCCACTCCAGCTTGTCAAATGTTAAAGATTTAATAGGTAGGATACTAACAGCACAACATCATGCCAGAGACTCATTTCACTAATGTATAATGATATCAAGTTTAACACCAAGACAAACCCCTTCATGCCCGTATAGTTTTAATCAACCTGACTTGGGTCCTCATAGCAACGTAGCAGAGACAATGAACAAATGGTTCACATCAGCACGTACTCTTGTGCTGCATGACAGTCAGTTAATGAGAACAAGTGAAGGGTTTCCAAGTACATGAAAATCCCATGACATTGACCCTGTGGTTGTTTTGGTTGGATTAATGTACCAGCCATTCTGGTTAACTTTTCTGCCCTCAAGTGTAGCAATGCCTCCGCCTCTCCGTGGTATGATACTGGGGTTACTGGGAACACATTCCCACTCGGTGTTTTTGAAGTTTTCTAATGTAGGGGAAAAGGATATGTAGAAGGAATAGAGACCCCCACTTTTTCCACAGCTCACTCTTTACTGAACCTGAATCAGCAATGTGGGTCTTTTGTGTGAAATCTAGTCTGAGCCCAGAGCTCCCTGACCAGTGACCCACTTACCCACATCTTAAAGAGATTTGAGGGTCATGGGTTCAGAAGAAGGTAACTTGACTGAGAGCTGTATGGCATCCTGTTTCAAAGGCTCAAATGTCCTCCTCTTAAAAAAAAAAAAACACCTCCCTTCCCCCAGTCCCCCAATTACTCCTTTAGTGCTGTTTGCATGGCAGAAAATGTGGCTAATTAGCATAACATCACAGAGGTGGAGGACAACAAGAGAAGCCTCACAGTGAGTGCAGACTGCTAATGTAACGCAACACACAAGACGGCCAACCTTATTTAACTACACAGAGTCATTTACTGTTATTTTATATCGGGTGGCTACTACAAAGTCATGCTTTCCCATTTTCACATAAAAGAAAAGTATTTGGAGTAACGCAAACTTGCTCAGGATTTAATGGTTTTGTTGAGATTTATACATGAAACAATGGCTAGACATTATCTATATTGCATGATCTTCTAAAAATGGATCTTTAATCACTAAGCATGATATGTGTTTCAAGGCCAAATACCATGGAAAGCTCATATTACATTTGTCTACAGTGTTGACATTTCCATGCAATGCACCAGTGACTGTGAGACAAAAATAGCAGAACTAAATATTAGGCAAAGAGACTCACCATCCCATGTCCACATTCAGTTCCGTCGGCCAAGGGCATGTGCTGTGTGCGGCAGCCTTTATGGTCCCCTTCGGAGCTCGTGCACCAAAGCCTCTTACACTGTCTCTATGATAGGGATAGAACACACACACAAAAAAAATTCAGAGCTCAGTAATATAACTTTACCCCAAAGTAGTCCCAAACTGATCATTCTATATGATTTAGCTACAAGAATACAGCGTTTTAAGTTTTTCAGTGCTTCAAATATGTAATCCTTTTAATACATGGACAAAAACTAACTCAGGTGATGTCATTTTCCTATAAAACCACAGGAGGATTCTCTCTGACTTGTGCTGTGACCCCAGTGCAATCCCTCAAGGTTGTATAATAGATTTTAATATCCAGGCCTTTAGATCAGTTAAATTAGCTTTGATTATTTTATGACCTGCCCAAGTAATAGGAGATGATGCAACAGTACAAAACTCCACAAAAGTCAAACATATGTTTAAGGAGTTATGCTTATCATTACCAAATTAAGCAATCTTACTTACTCATAAGGAATCCATGACAGTGCAATAGTTACACAATCTATCAGTCTCAAAGATTAGCACCATGACCTTATGGTGACAGCATCAAAAAATACCTTTATTACTACAGGTTGGGGACCGTATCTATCAAACAGTACTGGAAACCCCTGAAGGCAATGATGTAATGCAGGAATCTGTGAAAGTTTATATGATACCCATATGGACAGTTAGTTTGTTTTGAAATCCACTCAAGTCTTGCTCCGTGAAGAGACTACCTCCCTGAAAATAGTGCAATATCCTCTGTGTTTATCAATGTTGTTCACCAAGACATCAGTAAATCATTTACACTAATAATCACACCAGTACTTACAATTTTAATAAAACAACAACAAAATAGTGAGTGATCATCTTCTTGTCACATAATTATTGTTTTGATTTCTGCATGACTGATCATTGATAAAGTCTCCTGAAATGTTCGAATATGAAGTCTTACCATGAACGGGCAGACTTGGGAGCCTGGTCCAAACATGAGTTCACACTGCCGATTAGCATTGTAGATTTGACCCGGGAGCTTGACAGGGAGGTCGTAGGACCTGCCAACTGGTTCATCCAACAAACACTCCCCATAACCAGTACTGGCAGAAAAAAAACACAGGAAAGCATTAATATGTATTTAGCAAAGTGCATTAGTTAGCTTTATCTCCATTGGCAAAACTGTGTCAGTTGTATTCATGCCTATTTTGCAGAACTTGCTTTTTGAATCGCTTTGCAGAAGCCAATCATAACAAAACCTTGAAATACTCTGGGTAACAGTGGGTGGTCTGATTTGCTACCTGCTCAAGCCACTAAATGTCTTGTCTCCATTAGAGCTCCTGGACAGCGCACAGAGGCTGTGTGTCAACTTGAGAAAAATCCCACTCTAACAGTATGTTAGTGTTCCTCTTCACAATGTGCAAAATGGAGGGATTTATAGGCGCATACACACCTGTCAAAAATCTAATTTCAAAACACTGATCCTGCACCACAGCCTACTCTCTGGTGACATGCAGCCTGTTCACCACACCCAACCTTTGAACACAGGAAGGTCACAAAAGAACAGCTGTTTAAAACATGTTCACCAGTGCACTGTACTCAATTGCGGGATTTACACTCTGAATAGGTCTTTCAGTACTATGTATTAGACAGTCATTCAGTAAAATACACTAAACGTCCCTGGAAAGAGCCTGCTCTGTGATCCTGCCCTCTCTGTCTAACTTTGCCAACAGAGGAAAAAGGAAACGGAGCACCACAATAGTAGTTTGATGTGCAATTATGAGACATGTTGACGCTACTCATGCAATTTGTCCACTAAGAGGGGACTAAACACCTGTTTCATCCAGCCCCAGCTGATCCTCCTAGCCTTCTCATTACCTCAGCTTATCCTCTGTCACTGCACTGGAGCTCTTTCAGGCCCACAAACGATCAGAGACACCTTTGTTATCAGCGAGAAAAAAAGGGGTTAAAAGCAGTATGTGTGTGTAAGGGAATTCATCTGTTGAGATGAAAACACACAGAAGTTTAAAAGAGGATGAGAAAACGTATCTCTCATCCACTACAGACTCATACAGGCAATCCTGAGACATTGTTCAGCACTGGGACTTTAGTACATGAAGTATTAAGATTTTATGGGGCTCATTAAAAACAGCATGACTACTGTATAAAAAGACTTTATAGAACTAATAGAACTTTCGGTTTTGATGCAAGAAATCTATCAAGACTGGAAGCAGGCCAAGCCCACAGATATAAAGTCTACACCTGGTAATGATTGGGAGGAATTCTCTAAAATTAGTTTATTGCAGTTACTTATTCTGTTTTAGTAAAGAGTGTGTATGTTGAGAAAAGAGACTAAGGTGGTATGTCTTGTGTTGCTTGACATATGGTTGATTAATAGTCCTACATGATTTGTAGCATAAAAAACATTTATACAACAGAAACTGTCTTTGGGTTACTTTAATAGTGAGAAAAAAATGAAAGGAGGTATATAAATCTAATTCAGGATAAATCAATCGGTTCATAGCTTACTTTTTAGCCAAAGATATGAGGATTGTATTTTTGGCCTGGTTCTGGTATTCCTTGAGAACTCAATAATCAGACAACTGTATTGGCCATTTCTCTTACTGGCACTCTAAAAGGGAAGATTAATGCCTCGCAAATGGAGCTAATTGGGCTGACACTGAAGATGGTGTCCAAATAAAAGGGTTTCAGACCAGCCAACTGATTAATTACTGCACATGAGTCCAAGTGCCTGCTTAATCCTCCACGTTTGCTCCCAGCTGCAGGGGACAGCCATTTGGTAGAAATTATGTGGATTCAATATCAGTGTGTACATCAATAACTGTGAAGCAATAAATAAAGAAAAGGCTTTTGGACCTAGGAGAAAAAAGCCAAGAACGCTGTTATTTTTTCTGCAGAATAATTGAATAAAAAGAGTGAGGCCACTTTTCTGACTTTCAGATACAACTGTAATGATTAATTAATTCCATACATAAACCGAAGCCAAGGAAGGTCTATTCTTCTCAAGTGTTTGGATGTGTTCCTTGAATGTGTGCGTATGTATAGAGTGTGTGTTTGTCTTTCTTTGCCAGACTGTGGGTGTACATGTGTCTTTGTGTGTGCATTCCTTCATGTATGCATTCTTTTGTCTCCTGACAGGAGAGTGTTAAGAGCTAGAGAGCTCTTGAAGGAGAATGGGCAGTCAAAACACTGATGTACTTAAGCACATTGCCTCTTGCGAAGTGCAACGCCGATCAATGCTGTGTATTGTTGCCTTGGCTGAGTGCAGAAGCAGTGGGCATTGCTTTCCATCATTCCCACCAACATAGAAGCACTATGACAAGGGCTCTAAATAGAGCTCTCAACTCTGTGTTTATAAAATACCACCATTGTTAAGCAAATCAATTTTTTTCTGACACCCAGCATGGAAATACATTGTTAGCCTTCCCACTGTTGACATTTCGAGTTTAGTGTCATAAGTTAGAAGTCGACAAAAATCAACCACGGGTCTCTTAATGCCCCATATGGAAAAGGTCCCCTCATTCTTCCCATGCTGTAGCGCGTTCCATTCAAAGTTTTTTTTTATGAAGTGTACGAACAGAAAGCAGCAGATTGTGTTGGACGGAAAGTTCACCCTGCATCCTCAACCTTCACCGCAGCGAGCGAGCCCTCATCAACAAGACCGTCTTTTGTGAAGAGCCGCAGACGGGTTTTGCACTGGAGAGCAGATCAAAGAGTCGCATGCAGCGGGAATCTAATTTTAACTGACATTTCCCATCTTAAAGGGAAACCCTTCAACTGGGGCCACTGCTTGCTGCTCCACTTTGGAAGCCCTGAATGGACCGTTGCCCTGGGACACCGTTGCTGAGGGACAAAGCATGCCGACGACTAAATGACTGTTTGTCCAGCATTTCAGAGAGAGGAGAGAGAAATAGAAAAGAAGACAATGACAGAAAAAGGAAGATAGGAAAAGGACAGAGAGGTGTGGGGTAGAGTGGCTCAAACAAGAGGATTGTGATTGATCCTCTTTTTCAACTAGCAAACATCCCCCCCAAAAAAAAGCTAAAACAAGTAGGAATAAGTGTGGCACAAACAACACTGACTTAATATTGTAATATGGAGAGGGAGAGAGAGAGAGAGAGAGAGAGAGAGAGAGGGAGAGAGAGAGAGAGATTTGCTGACATAAGCCATATACTACCAATGAGATTTTGTGTTAATCCCCATCAAAATAAGCCATATATAACTTTGCATTGTGAAACTAAAGCAGCAAAAGGGTAAATATGGAGTGTAAGAACACAATATTTTGAGAGAGTTGTTGACTGGAGCCAGTAATGAAAGATATTAGCACCTACTCTAGAAACTCTGTGATGTACTTTTGGCTGCACTTGGACCAGGACCATGGGCTGGTGTCGTAGTTCAGAGTCGGGGCCATGACATGATACTGATGCTTCATTCCTGCTTCCCGGCACTTTGGGTGGTTGTCGTGAGGCATGTTGAAGCTGAAACACACACATAGCCGTTGGGAGAAAAGTGAATGATAATGAGATCAGAATTAACAGGAAGGATTAAGGATTAGATTTATGTTGTCATCAACACGTAGGTGGTTTTTGGTTTATCACTCTCCATCCATGACCTGTTCTCTAGGTCAGAAAACATCATGGAGGTTGGCCCATGTTTTTTTAAAAATTCAAATAAGTCTTTACACAATTATAAGACTTCTTGTTAGCAAAAGATTCTGTGTCACTATATATCAAAAGTCCGCAGCAATATCACAAGGTTCGGTTATACCCATTTGGAATTATGTACACAGTGTAGGTGTTGCTTAAATACTGGTGTTTTGCTCTGTTGGTTCAAATGGAAGACCACCAGAAGAGAAAGTGAGTAATGGTCTAAATATATCATGTTGAGTAATTGTTAACTGTTGCAGTCGTTTCAAATTAGCGGTCAAGCATTATGAAAAATTCACAGTATGACAAATGTATAGCCAAAAATGGTTTTTGGTATATCACAGTATCAGCTTACAACACTGTAGTGGAATTCCATGTATTGACTTGTTTGGTTAGAGAAAGTATAGAATAGTATACTATATTATATAGTATATATATATATAGTATACTATATAACATACTAACATAGTATACTATACAGTACAGATAGTATAGTATATTATATTTTAATGAACCTTCAATAACACAACACAGAACTATATGTTTCTCTGACTGTTGTCAGATATGTTTATTCTGTGAAAATACCCCTGTGATAAAAATCTTGTACCTGTACTAGTAGAGCAGATTATCAGATTATCATTACACCAAAGCAAATGATTGCTCAGTACAATTTCAATGAGACATTGAGCTAAAATGAAATGATGCTGTTTTATGCAGCAGATGTTGTATGCTTGGAAAGAGTTTTAGAGAGGGCACTGTCCAGCTGTAATATCTCTCTCTCTCTCTCATACACACACACACACACACACACACAGTATACTCTCCTGATCAAGGTCACTTTGGATGGATTATACACAGTTGTGTTGTGTTTATTAAGATACGCAAGATTCCAGCTGTGAGATTACACATACACACTCATACATTCACTCAAAAAGAGATATAAGTATACTTAATGACATGTACCTAAACATCACATATACTGTGCTTTTTCATAGTCAAACAATCAATTTTAAGACATTTATATTGTTGACGTCTCTCTCACTCCTTATGGTGAGAAAATATTCCCAATTAGAAATCTCAGTGCCACCAGCATAGCAGTCTCACCAAGTGACACACATCAATTTCTATCAGAAAGCAGAAAAGAGGTTATGAAGACTTTAAATTTACTGTAGGCACACAGTTATACAGCACAGAGTAATTTCACTAGCATCGTGTGTATGGCAGATTTTCATGGGCAGGCAAGAAATAATCTAGCTTTAGTGATGAAAGGCATATTAATTTCATAGCATATTAATAGTAGCATATTTCATAGTTCTTTCATAGCCTCTATTGGCTTCTCAGGATATAAGGTTTTTAGAAGGTTCTTTTGCAAACAGTAGAGGAACCTCATGGTTCAGTGTCATTTAGACTTCAATTCACCTTTTACTTGATATAAAGTATTCAGCCATACACACGTCTACACTGCAGCACATGTGTGCAGAGAAATCTTTTTTCTAAATAACATAAGTACCAATCTGATAGAGCACAGCTGTACAAAGCTGAATCAGAGGGTCTCAATGAAACGGGTCATTTATTGCAGTACTTTTTTATTGTCACCCGTAGTATCCCTAAATTTGATCCATTGCTGGTACTTTCAACCTACACTGCCAGTTAAAGGTTAACATGGTTTTGTTTTCTTTTCCTTTTATTTATTTCTTCTTTTTTTACAGTTTACCCAAGATGGCAAATAATACAGAAAAAATAAGAAGAAAAAATAAACAAGTGTTCTATTAAATACACTATATGGCCAAAAGTTTGTGGACACCTGACCATCACACCCATATGTGGGCCTTCCCCAAACTGTTGTCATAAAGTTGGGGCCCAAACCTGTTCCAGCATGACAATGCCCCTGTGCACAAACGAGGTCCATGAAGACATGGCTTGCCAAATTTGGAGTGGAAGTGGCCTGCACTGGATTACTGGTCTAAAATTAACATTCAATTTAATAAGGCTGTAGCTCATTATGCAAACTGCACCTGAGACTCCCTGCTAATTGAGCTCTGGGTGAAGCACAAATTGAGATTTAGAAACTGAATCCCAGTCATAGAGCCATCAGAAAGCTCAGGACTAAAGATAACGTGTAACTTGGCCTATAAAACTCAATGAACACAAGCAAGGCTCTGACTTAAACATGGTTTTAGGAGGTGGCCAAAATGACGCACAAACCTGTCTTCCCATAATTACACAGAGTTTAGTATATCAAGCACAATATGTGATGAGCCGCACTTTTCATTTCTCCACCACTTTCTGTATTAACTTTCCCAAATGATCCGCCTTCAACTGCATATGTATAAAGGGGGAAAAGATCATTTTGTGTCTTTTTACATCGAAGGTGCAAGTTTTGATTTGTACATCAGTTTCATACATAACCCAAACAATTTTTTCAGTCAAAAAGTAGCCTAATTACACCTGGGAACAGGCACAATCGGCTTAGAAACATCTGGCCATCAGCTGTTAATGGGACTCTAAATTAGATTAGTGTTTCATTACAGGCAGGTGTCCTTGTTTCGTGAACCAGAATTTCTGCCATTTCTATTCACTACATGAAAGTCAGTGCACTACTGAGAATTAGGCACAACAGCTTTGGAGTGATTGAGTCATACGTTAAGAGCCAGTCATCTGTCCACAATGGCTTTATTCATAAGGCACACACCATACATTCACACATGTGGTGATAGCGGCATGTTGTGAAAACAGACCCCACAGGAGGCCAATGTCATCACAACACAATCTACACGTGGTAATTACATGGTATGTAATGACATGTAGTGCTTTTTCCAGCTCAGTACCGAAATGTGAGGTACTCGAATAGACTTAATATTATGTTTTGGTATTATTCCGTAATGTCACCTCTCAAGTAATTTTCACTTTGAAAATCATGCCTATATATTTTATAATAAATTGTTATTTATTAAAGTGTGCCTTTCTTTTCGCACTCAAACTCATAGCCTGTTTTTTACTGAGACTGCCCACTGGTTAATATTCATCAGCAGACCCTGGATGCTCAATAATTAACTTACAAAATATGGCTGATATATCGATCAAATATTTGTATGATGCTGAATTTGAAGCATCATACAAATATGAGAAAGAAATGGACCAAAATATTCACCTTTGAGGAAGCAGTACTACAGTTTATCAACAGTAGCCTTATTAGCTGTTGGACTTGAAATTAAGGTTAAGGACTTGGGACAAAAGTAGGATGATTACATAAACCAGTGAGCAATGGTGGCTCAATGGTTAGTGATGCAAAGGTTGTTGGTGCACATCCCAGCACTGCCAAAGTGCCACTATTAGGCCAATTAGTTTGCCAAATCAGAGAGAAATCAGAATCAGAAACACAGACATGAGAATAAACAAATAATATAAATAACTGTTTACTGCATCCAGTGTTTATTTTTTGCTTTTTTTCATCTGTCTAGATATCCAGAATACATTGTATTTCTGGCTCATTCGTATTGTTTGGCCCAATTTGCACTTTGGGAGTCAGTTTAGCAGCTTGTACCTACAAAAAATGGCACCTGCAACCTGTAATGCACAGGATGTTCGGTTCACTTCCTGCAGCTGGGTTGATTCTTGGTCCAATTACTTTCTCACTACAATCAAACCTTGGATCACTTGGAACTGGACTAAGCCCAACTCGCTCAGAAGGTCTCGGACCAGTTGTTTTGGTTTGATCCTGAGTGCTGGGTTCTCAACTGGTGAAACAAACCATACAAAGACTGACAAAGCACCAGGGTTTGATTCATATTAACTAAACACATCATATGTGGAAGCACCCTAACCCTTTCTGCTCAAGGGATGCCATATTATGTCTGACACTGCACTTTTTCTTGAACTTCTTGAAAAACATCATTGAACACCAATATAAAGAAAGGTTGAATTTTGTCATATTTAGTTAGGGCAGAAACAAAGCACAGGACTTTAGACAACAACAGAACTGTATCTCACATCAATATTTAAGAATTTGCCCTCAAAACTTTACCCTTGGTATGGAAACTCAGTCTTATGCTCAGTCTTATGGACTGAACCATGCTGGGTGCAGTAGGGAAGAAGAGAGGTCAGAGTACAGAGGGGGTATTAAGACTGGCCTGTTATTAAACATGCACTGGTTTTATTATGCTTTGCACCTGTGTGTGCCCCTGTGAGGGGGGATAAGAGGGCTTTTGTGTGATATAAGGGAGCACTTTCAGCTAGGCAGTCCCCTCCAGGGGCCGAAACTTACACATGGCCCAGCTCATGGGCAATGGTGAAGGAGGAGCTCAGACCATTCTCTTCGCTGATGGAGCAGCTCCGATATGGGTCACACATTGTACCCAGCTCTGCCAGACCTAAATGGAGAACATAGACACACAAAAAATCACAGCAGGACAAGTTACACAGTATCCCATTATTTTCAGCTTTAGTTCAATTACAGCAAATTTGAAAACTGGATCCATCAGTGGGAAGAACAGTGAAAGATAACTGACGCTGACCTACACACCTGCTCGCGTGGAGAAAGGCTCATCATATGTCTCATTATATGTTATACTGTACTTTGATTCCTGCCTGGCACTGAGCCAAGAAGACCAACACAGCTGCTCCCACTACATACAGCTAACTCATATGAAAAAAAGTCACACAAACATTTGAAGCTATACACTAACTTTAATCTTTCAGCACACCTAAAGTTTTCTGTCATGGGTGTAGCTGTAGTCTCAGGGCATTTCTGGACAAGGTCACCGCAGACATCTTACAAGGTTATGACTGACATGGCCTTTAAATCTCAGTGATTCTAACCAGCTGTCAATCTATAGAATAATTAATATCTTATCATGATGTGAGAAACTCATGTCAACACTTAGACATGACCCTTTTGAAATTGTGCAAGGTTACAATCTAAAACATTCGAACTTAAATGCCATTTAATGTTTATATATTAAATAAACAAACTTTAAGTTAAGTTCAAGTGGTTGTAAAGCTGAGAATTCATTATTCCTGATTGCATACATGCAGTACTGAAAACAATAATCATAGTGCAGTGCAGGTTTGAGGTTTTGTTGTTTTGCTCCTGTGCTTCAGGACACTGCATGTTTTGAAAAGAAAAAAAGATTATTGTTGTAAAGTAAAGCATTAATTCAAGGCTATTCAAATTCATATTGGTTAAACCAGGTGCAGGTCTTTTTTATAGAAGATCAAAAGTAAATACATGGCTGGAAGATTTAGATTAGATTAGATTAGATTCAACTTTATTGTCATTGTGCAGAGTACAAGTACACAGCCAACGAAATGCAGTTGCACCAGAACTGCAAATAAAAATATGTCTGTGTGAGTGTATATATATATATATATATATATATATACATACATACATACATACATACATATAAAGTATACATATACTGTATATGTATATATGTATATGCAAGGTATGAGGTACAGAAAGTAGAGACAAGCTCAGTGCAAATGACAAGGTGTATCGAAGGTGCATTGTACAGAGAAATGAAGTGACCATTATATCCGGTGACCATTAGGTGACCATGCTGACAGCATCATGTAGTAATTAGTTAGTAATGTGCAAGGAGGCAAGTTGAGAATGAGGTATAAGGGCAAGCTACCATGGTAGTGCAAATGACAACAGATCAGTTTCTTATAGTCTAAATTAGCTGAATCGTGTGGCGGAAAAACTAGGCCTCCTCACAACAAAAGTGTTAAAAATGACAAAATGAACAATTTGGTACACTGTTATGCAATATCAAACAACTTGACAGATGTGGACAAAAGCCTCATATACAAATGACTTCCATACTGCAGTGATGTGCCTTCTTGTGGCATCAACTGCAAGAAGATCAGACCAAAATTCCAGAAGAAAAGATTGAGCTTCACCACTGCAGCAGGACAATAACATGAAATATTCCACTAAAGCAACGATGTATTTTTTCAGGTCTAGAAAGTGGATTGTTTTTTACTTTCCAAACCAATCCTCTGACCTGAACCTCTCTGAAAATATACTATATATATCTCACTATGTATAATAATTTGATAATATCTAGGTGTGAGCCACTTTTCATTAACATTCTGCACTTTAACCTCATAGTTATTATTTGCTTCCCAATTCAGGGTGATAAGGTAAAGAGGCAAAACAGCCAAACTGCAAGACAGTTCGATTAATTATGGATTGCACTGTATGTTAACGTTTTTTAAATTAATTATTTACTGACCCAAAATTTATTCACATGAAATTATTTGATGACACAAATCTATTGACAGAAAATCCATCCATGAAAAATGGCAACTTTACTCTGTTTATTAACCTAGTTTTCACTTCATTATTTTTCTGTATAGTGCCTGTTCTTTTATTTTTATTTCATGACGCTGTGTCACAATGTTGTCAGTGATATGATTTCTAATGACTGAGATAAGGACACAAATATGACAAAACGTATATATGTCTTACTGAAATATGACAACTATGAATACAGTAACATAGCAAATGGTGAGTTACTTTTTAGTTTTAGTGCTGGTCTAACAAAATAGCAAGAATTTTCTAATTGGATTCTGAAAAAGCAGGAATTGCCATCAGTCATCAACTTCAAGCCATTTATTGTTCAAGAATTTAATAACAGAATTTAATTGGAAAGTTTTTCTGATTAATTCACTTTGCAGAAAGTCAGTTTTATTTCATGCAATGTTCTCCTGTGTCTCATGAATCTGAAGAAATGGGGGTTGCTGAAGACTAAACCAGAGCTTTCATTTCACAACTACCATCAGTGTGTTTGTACCATAGTAGTCAGCGACATGAGTATTTCTGCCCATAACATATACAGTTATATGACTAAGTGAAACAAAGAGCAGTTCTCTTACTTGGAACATCTGATAAATATGGCTTCTAATGATTATGATAAAAAGAGTGAACCTTACCTAATGTGTCACACTTGTCTTTTTCCCGACAGATATCCTCCCTGTATGAAGAAACAGGAAACGATTTCAGAGGTTTACAGCAGTCAGAAATGTGGCACAGCTAGCTGGCTAACATTAACAGTGAAGATTATGAACATTTATGGATATGACTTAAAATCGTCTGAGAAATCCTGGCAGATTAGTTCATGTTAGGTAGTTGGCTAGCATTAGCACTGAAAACTATCAATATTTATAAATATGACTTAAAATCCTCTCAGAAATCCCGGCAGATTAGTTCATGTTAGCTAGTTGGCTAGCATTAACACTGTAGATTATAAGCATTGAAAATAACACTCAAAAATCCTCTGAGAAATCCTGTCTGATTAGGTCATGTTAGGTAGCTGGCAAGAATTAGCACTGAAGATTATCAATATTTATAAATATGACTTAAAATCCTCTCAGAAATCCCGGCAAATTAGCTCACGTTAGCTAGTTGGCTAGCATTAACACTGAAGATTATAAGCATTAAAAATAACACTCAAAAATCCTCTGAGAAATCCTGTCTGATTAGGTCATGTTAGGTAGCTGGCAAGTATTAGCACTGAAGATTATCAATATTTATAAATATGACTTAAAATCCTCTCAGAAATCCCGGCAGATTAGTTCATGTTAGTTGGCTAGCATTAGCTCTGAAGATTATGAACATTAAAAATAACACTCAAAAATCCTCTGAGAAATCCTGTCTGATTAGTTCATGTTAGGCAGGTTTTTTTCCCACATATATTAACAACATATAATAATAAGATTTCCATATATGGACATGCCAACATTATAATATATGGTCTTTAAGACACACCCACACAGAGCTGTTATGCATTAGCACAACTTCATTTCCACATATTGACCTGCTTTCTGTGGTCTGCAATCTCACTGGAAAAAGTCGAAAACTAAAAAATATAACATACCTGGTGATGAGCAGAGCAGTGTCATGATGAGAGGGATGACTGTCATCCAGAACATTTTGACTTTGTTGCCACACACAGAAGTTGTGTAGCGTCGCAGCAGCATAGCGGTTGACATTTGGTCCTTCCTAAAACAATTCAGCAACAGCCTTTATTCCCTCATTTTGAAATGTATACAATTATTTGAGAATTCTGTGCTAGTACATTCACAGAGTCAACAGTCAACATAATCATGTCTTCATTCATCAAAATAACTCCTACAAAACCCTAAACACATTTCAGCCCATCAAACTCCTTGTGTTTAGTGTGATGTTACACTGTATAATAACTATTTTGAGGGCCGGATACAGGAGTGAGTGCTTCAGTGTTATTGTGTCTGTTCTTCATTATGGAGCACATATTCATTTATTCATTTTCAGTGCAGCAGATCCTCCCTGTCATGCTGCTCTATATCTAGCTATATATTGCTAGCATTACCAAAGGTTAGCCAATATCCTTACCCACCCTTTAATGACAAAGAGTTTTTTTCTCCTCCTGATTAAAGTCCCCGGGATACTTTATCCACCCAGAAAAAAAATATGGCAATTTTGGAATCCAATTCCAATTTAATTGGAATCAGCAATTCAGGGAAAAGCACATAAGGATCACAGGCTAATTTTAACCATATTTCACCTCTACTGATGGTTGCTTTGAGCAGCGAAGCCAGAAAATTAGTCCCAACGGCAACAGAAAAATCATGTTACTGAAACGCTAGGATACTTTATGATCGGGCGTCGAAGCTGTTGAAATGTGCCAGATGTTATGTACCTGTTCATTGTGAATAATGATCAGTTTGACAATCATGATATTGATGAGGTTTCCAACGCTAGGATCTTTGTAAACAGCAGCTACCTGAAATGAGAGGCACACACAGAACAGACAGCAAACAGATGCTCAACCATGTTTGTTAAAACATGCATAGTTTAGCCTGATTTGAAGTCAGAACAAATGGCCTGAGGCTGAGGTTAACTTTTATAACCCAGCTTTCTTATGTTGCAGTGTCATTACCATCATGTTAAGGAACTTCTAAAACAACTTTGCCCTAAAACTGAGACCCTGTAAAACTAAAAGGCACTGTGGAAGACAATTCCCCAATTGAGTCTGAGCTGCTCCTGATGGTATCCTAAAAGCCTGACAGGAATTCATTAGTCCTCTCTATGTTACAGACCTTGAGGCAAAACCACAACCAGAACACCTTAAAAGATCTTAAAAATATATTACTACAAATAGAAGAGGGAGGGGAAGGAAGAAAAAAGGGGAAAAGAGTGTAGATGTAAAGAAAGAAGAGACAAAAGGGGACCCCCAGGATATGAATCAGTCACTATAGGGCACTAATGAAGGCTTTCAATGGGTTGGGGTGGTTCCAGACTGTTTTCAGACAGCGAACACGCCATAATGACATCATCAGCATGCTAAAAACCCCATTTAAGATCCCCATCCATCAGACAGACACTCCACCAGACGACATGACAGTCTGTTCCCTCTGGCTAACACTGAGTTTTTGACCTAATCTGGGTTTTTTTCTGGAATTAACTACTTAAATATACAAGCATTTATAACATTACTGCACCATTTCTGACACTTTAAAACATAAGATTTATCCATACAAACTCATTTACAGCAAAGCATATAAAGCATAAATTGATGAGATAAAATAAGGGAAAAGACACCAAGGGAATAAGGGAAAAAGGGACCAAGTCATGTTAAACTACCAAGAGGTTGTTTTTTTTCACAAAGTATCTGACCATCCCAACAATTCCAAAATAAAAGTAAAAGTAAAATATAGTCTTGAAAAACATCTTACTTACTACTGACATGATTGTCAGAATGTAGTGCTCCAGATTGCGTCCGTGGTGCCGCACCATCTTGGCGTCTGCCGTGACCATCAGTTCCACGAAGCGCGGATAAGACAGGAAGCGCTTTCTCCTGCTGCCACTGGGATGATTTTTGGAGGTTGACAGTTGCATACCAGGCAGATGTTTGTCCATAGCTTCCCATACTGAA
The DNA here is from genome assembly GCF_027358585.1 of Pangasianodon hypophthalmus. Taxonomy (NCBI): domain Eukaryota; kingdom Metazoa; phylum Chordata; class Actinopteri; order Siluriformes; family Pangasiidae; genus Pangasianodon; species Pangasianodon hypophthalmus. Next base: position 20,522,790 of record NC_069718.1, on the reverse strand, counting down.
TTAACCCCTTCTTCAATGCTTCCATTGCTATGGAAATGATTATGATCTTTCATGTGATCTGCAGAAAAAAATGAAAAAAACTTCGATGTATGGTGGTCTGATAAAAAAAAAAAAGATGAAACTTTTGTAAATGTTGTGTTTACAATTCATATTCAAGGTTTTTATTTTAATAATATGTACAGATTTTGCAAAGCAAAATATCTACAGTGGATATAAAAAGTCTATACACCCCTGTTAAAATGCAGGTTTTTGTGCTGAAAAAAAAAACCAAGATAAATCATGTCAGAACTTCTTCCACCCTCAATGTGAAATTACAACATATAAAAATTAAGTGAAAAACAATCAGAAACATTTAAGGGAAAAATAGTTACAATAAGTTACAATAACCTGGTTGCATAAGTGTGTACACCCCTTTATAATTGTTGATGTGGCTGTATTCAGAATGAACTAATCACATTCAATCTCATGCTCGAAAGTAATTATCATACAGCTGTCATCAATTAAATCTTTCTGATTAACCCCAAATAAAGTCCAGCTGTTTCTGTAGGATTTCTTGAGATCTTCTTCGTTTCATCTGACTGTTGAAGCCATGGACCGCAAAGAGCTTACAAAGCATGTACAGGGTCTCACTGTCAAAAGGAATCGATCAGGAGAGAGGTATAAAAGAATTTCCAAAGCATCAGATGTACCATGGAACTCCATGAAGACCATCATCAACAAGTGGAGAAAATGGAGCAGCACAGTGACATTACCAAAAACAGGACGTCCCTCCAAAATTTACAAAAGGACAAGATAAAAACTTACCAGGAAGGCTGCAAAGAGACCAATGGCAACATTAAAGGAGCTCCAGGAATATCTAACAAGTACTGATTACCCACAACAGTGACGCAAAGCGTACATCCAAATCAACAAAGGAATGGCTTAACCAAAAGAAGATCAGTGTTTTTGAATGGCCTAGCCAGAGCCCAGACCTGAATCCAACTAAAACTCTGTGGGGTGACCTGAAGCGGGCTGTGTGCAAGAGATGCCATTACAATATGACAGATCTAGATTGTTTTTGCTAGAAAGAGTGAGAAAATATTGCCAAGTCAAGATGTGCCACGCTGATAGGCTCTTACTCAAACATACCGAGTGGTGTAATAAAAGTATTAGTTCAGGTGTGTGCACAATTATGCAACTAGGTTATTGTAAGATTTTTATTTTTCCTATTTTTCCCTAAAAATGTTTCTGATTGTTTTTCACTTTATTTGTATACTTTGCAATTGCACATTAAAGGTAGGAAACAATCTGATATGATTTATCTTAGTGTCATTCTTTTACTTCACAAAAACCTGCCATTTTAACAGGGGTGTGTAGACTTTTTATATCCATTGTAGTAGAAAGCTTTTATTTTATACTATATAGCATTCATTGGTTAAAAAATGCATAAAGAGGCTATACATATAAAAACAGTTTGTGATAAGCTTAATGTGGGGTGCTTTTTGTTTTTTTGTATTTTATGGCATCATTCTGTTTTGCTAGTGTTTATTATCAACAAAGTTTTAAAGAATTGTTTCATCATCACTGTTTTAATGTTGGTTCTTTCAGCGATATTGTTTCCTTATAAAAGATTTGTATGGGAAAAAGCTTAATGCAAAATTCTGTGCTTTATACTGTAACTGGGTTACGAGATAATTAAGTTTGGCAGCAGACAATAAAATACGAGCGAATTAATTGCTCCTAAGTCCAATATTGTGGTACATTAAGCCATGTTAAACTGTTTCCTTTAGGCCTAATGGGTTTATATGGGAAACGCTTAACACGAAACACCCGAGGTTCTGTTTAGGTTATGACACTGGCCTTTCAGCCAGAGATAATGTTTATGACAAATAAAGTGAGAAGTCACTGTTATGGTACATTTGCCACATTTACTTGTTTACTTATAAAGTAATTGTATGGGGAATGGCTTAACATAAAACTTAGAGCTTTATGTTTGGTTTGTAGCATAATCCTTGGAAGAAATTTGTTTTTATCACATAAAGCCATGTCATAATAGACATATACAGAGAAGACTACATTCATTTATTCATTTATCTTCAGTAACCAGGTCACAATGGATCCTGGGAACACACCCTGAATGGGACAGCAGTCCATGAGAAGAAAATACTTCATCATAAAAATCATAAAAATTGCTCTGACATTCAAGCAATAATGATTGGAAAGTTTTGCAGTGTATAGAAAGTTAAGTTTATGCTAGAATTGGTGTTTCGTAACAAATATGTTAAATGAAATGTTCTGGCAGTTGCTCCTGTCCAAATTAAATTTTTTTTGTCTCATTACAACTGGAAGAAATGGTTTAATTGCTTAGGATCTGATCTTTAGATGTCAAAGTTCTAGCTGTTAGTATTTTAGGCTCTTGCAATGCAACTGAGCTCTTAATTGTGCCTTTAAAGAATCAGATCAACCATCTATAAGCCTCCCTTTTGTCTTACTGCTCACTTTGTACCATATGACATTCTGCATGAATGTCATCATCCTGGTCTCTGCAAATCAAGGTCTTGTCCTAAATTTCACCGAAATGGAATGAGGTAATCAAAAATCATTTTTTATATATAACATTATTACCCTGTAAAATGAATGAATGGCAGTTCAGAAGTTCAGAGTCATGACACTGAAATGTTAACACACTGAAACGCTGGCAAGCTCCTGTGCCGCCTGTGAAATCCCATTCCCTCGCTTTCTTTTCTCCACTCTCTCTGCTTGAGGAATGAGAAGCACATGGACAACAGAACACACCAGATTCCCAGATTCTTTAGCAATGACAGCTACAGAGAGAGAGAGAGAGAGAGAGAGAGAGAGAGAGAGAGAGGGAGCTACCCTCAAGGCAAGTTGAAAGGATGTACATTAGCCATGTTTATCTAGTGTCAGTTTGGTCACATCCTCTTCTTTTATTTACAGGAGTTTCCACTTCAGTGTTACATGAGCCACTTCAGAATTGTTTGGTTCAATCAAAGTCTATCCAGCCGTCCCTGGCTATACACACTGCCATCATGTCTGACAGATGAATGGTTCAAGTGCTATTAGGAATGAGAAGGAGCAATAATTCACGCCAACATTTCGCATTCCATGGACAAACAAAAGATATGATATATTTGACAGTTTTCACAGAATGCAAAACCTCTTCTCAGAGCTGATGTGTGCAGCTGCTGCACGCAAATGATCAGTTAGTGTTGCTCTACTGCAATAATAGAGATTTAGAGGCAGATAGTAATAGTAATATTACATTTTTCTATTCTATCACATCTAACTGACACAAGCCCACAGCTGGTTCTGGCATAGATATATGTAATCTGTGAGTGTATTTGTTTACATTAGCTAAGGAATGGCAATTTACTTTCCATAGAGTGTATGCCTGTGTGCTCTGGACTTTGTCTTCAAGCTGTTTCTGCTCCATTGCAGTGTGATATATGGGTGCATGGGCTGTTATGTCAGAAAGAGAATTTGTAATATTTTGGCATCATGCCACACATGAGCACAGAGCCGATGTCAGTTCTACAGACTGATCCATTTCAGAAACTTTAAAAACAGAAACTTTAGCTTTTGTTGGCTGATATTTCAAGATTTTTGAAATGGCAATTATGATAAATTAAGTAAAGTATAAAACATGATGGGGTGTGTTGGTAAAATAATTAATGATCTGGTGCTGTTTTAAGTTACCACCACAAAGTTAACAGCATACACTCCTGGGCAAAAAAATAGGCCAAGCCCAAAATGGCATATATTAAGTTTTAATGGTCTTAACAACAAATCATTTGTCAGAAAATTTGCAAAAATTAAACAAATGCACTCCTGAGAGCTCCTGTGCCACCATTTGCTCCTTTACTTTTGCAGCAGTGAACTGTCTAGGGAAAAGCTAGAAACAAGGAAATTCACTTATATATTCTTAAAAATTCAAATTAACACATATCTGGGTCTACAAAATTTTCCAAAAACATGTTATTAACTTATTAGTCATTATTTGGTTATCTGCCACACCTGATACAGCCCATCAAGGGCCACAAGACAAAACATTTAAAGAAAGTAAAAGGAAAAACTCTCTCATACAAAGTTCCTTTATATATTTGTTTAATTCTTGCTAATTTCCTGACCAATGATTTGTTGTTAAGACCATTTAAAGCTTAATATTTTGCTATTTTGGGCTTGGCCCTTTTTTTTTGCCCAGGAGTATATAACAGCATGTCCCAGTGTTTATTTCCTCTTATTCCACAACAATTTGTCAAAGATAATCATTTTTTTATTTAAACAATGACACATTTTATCAGTTTATAGTTACACTTAATGTTGTGGAATGTCCATGAAATAAGTTAGTTTCTGATATAACGGCTATAAACTGTTGTTCCTTCACCATTCTCTCTTCTATTCTCTCTCTCTTAGGTTAATAAGACAAAAAAAACACAGCTTGTTAAGTTACCAAGAAACCAGAAAGCACAAACCGCTCTGCCGTGACGATATGGCAGAAAACTTACTGACCGTTACAAAGGTAGGACACCCGAGACTCCTTCCATACGGTAATATTATTAGGTTTAGGTTATGCTATACAAGCGTCTGCCATACAAGTCACTGTGAATGAGCTGTTACTACAGAAAAATTAACCTATTAGAGCGAGCACCTTAATATCATATACTGTCAGAACCCTGCTGTTATAGAGAATTAATCAACATCTTCTGAGCCAGATTTGGAGACTGACACTAAAGTGCTTACAAAAGTGTTAAGTCATACTATATAATAAACAGCTGACTAATAAAATTAGCCTGGATATTTTGAGTAAGGTGAGCGGTCACTGAGTGATGTAAAATGCCAAGCTGAAAACCAGGGTTTAGCAGTCCTGACCACAGGCAGTGTAAACATCATAACGACTTCCTGCTCTTAGACAGGACCCCTCGTTTCCTAAAGTATGATCACATCATTTCTATGCAATTTGTCAATGAGAAATACACAACAGGGAGGGCTGCCCTTTCAGCTGCAACAATGTTATTTGTTAAAGTTGGTGCTTTAACAGGTCCACATACTGTATCACTGCTTAGCAAGATGTTTTTATTTGGAAGTGTTAAAAACCGAATGGGAGGGAATCAAAAGTGTGAAAAAGAGAAATTAAAATAAAATAAAATAAAGAAGAAGAAAGAATGTACAAGAGTACTAGACTGTCACCAAAGAAAGCACGTGGTATTATACAGTAACACACAATCTCGTGTCATCACAGGGACTATGAACCCATAAATACACTGCAAAAAATGACAGCTAAGTGAAAATACGTCTTCTTGAAAATAGTCAAATGTATCTAGTATTTCCTATTATAAGATTACAATAAACCAAATATAAGATTATTACTAATTTCAAGCTTGAAATAGTCTTGTTCTATTGGCAGATAATTTTTTTTTTTTACTGTTCAGCATTTAGTGTTTAAGCAAAATTTTCTGCCAAAAGAATCACAATCATATTTTAAGCTTGAAATGACTAAAAGCATCTAAATGCAGGCTGAATAATCTCATAGTTGATTTATAATAATCTCAAAATAAGAAATATTACATAAATAAGCACATATTCTAGCACAAGATCTTTTCACTTGCTAAGATACAATTTTTTGCAGTGAAGTGCAATAACATGCTTATTGCATGCTTCTGCCACATATATACCTGCTCATATTTGTCTCTATCTGGCTAATATCCGTTGAAAAAGTGGCACTAGTTCAAGCTGTTAACTCCACGTGATGTCTGTGGGACTTTGATCTAGACGTTGGTCTATCACATTTAGAAATGGAGAACTAGTTTTCAGTTTTTTTTTTAGTTTTTAGTTTTTGCAAATATCAACTTTCATACCATTCACAGGACAAACCTTCATTGTTTAGTCTACACTGAAACAAGAAGCTCATTGAATTTGCGTCAGATATGTACACCAGTTACACATGATTGAATTGTGTTACATTAACACAATTATTTTTCATAAATCCAACATGATTTGATCATGTATTTTCAAAACCCTGAATAAAATCAAACTCTGCACACTCACCTGATCTGAGGCTTAGACCCAGGTTGCTGGTATTGTGCCACAATCACATTACTCCAGCTCTATTCTACCGCACAGTGCAACCGCATGTATATTAATGCTATAGATAAAGTTCCCATTAGTACCAACATCCCTGTGAGATTTCATAATGTAATTGGTTTACGGTCATACTACGTGAATTGATCTTGCTCACGCTACATACTAGGAAACTTCATATTTTTAATTAAAAATTATACATAATATGGTCTCTTAAATTTGATTGACCACGTATTCCAATTTTTTTTTTTCAGTGTGTAAGGAGTTGTTTCTCAAAAGCACCTTGATATGAAGTCCTTTATTATACAATGTTGCAATTACTATTATTACTGTTATTATTCTTGGCTGTTTTTTAATCTTATTTTTACTCATCAATCATAAAATTAGAGGCCTGTTGCAAATATCCTGACTCAGAAACTCTTGTACCCTAAACAGCATCGCAAGAATTTGTGCATTGGAAAGCTTGTGCCACTGATTCAGTAATTACTCCCGTCTATGGGAACGAGCAGAAAGGCAGCACAGTGAGTGGTTAGTGGAGGCGGAGATGCAGGCAGTGCATCCAGCCATCTGTGCATCTGTTTATTCACACTGATGTGAGAGTACACAGCTCTCCCATAAACTATACACAGTGACTGTAAACAACAGCCAGCAAACTCAGTCGTAGGGTAAAATCAAAGCAACAGACAAGTTGCCCAGTGGTGCATAAACTTTGTTGATATGATGTGTGAGCAAGAAACCTGGAAAGCTGTATACAGTTTAAACAAAACGAGGGAATCTCCTCTTCAGTCAAACCATGTGCAGAGAGCACACCACAGAGGGCAGGAAAGTGTGGGATCTGTTCAAGGAATGTGTACCCAGGATAACTGCTAGACACTACTACGAAGAGCAACGCAATGTTTAAAAAATCAATGTACAGAAAAATAATATTTTATAGGTAGATGTACTTATTTTTGATATAAAATTACTTTCATTTACAATTAGGCAGAATTCGACCCACCATTATCCAAGGTATTGAATTTATTATTGAGTTTTTATTTTATAGTTAGCCTGTTTGACCTCAATAACTCAAAAACAAGTAGCCTGAAAATAATGAAAATCAGAATCTAACGACAATTTTAATAAAACATGCTCTGTGAAAGGAAAGTTCAGGAATGAAAGCTCCATGGTTCCGATAAATAGCCAAAAGTTTATTGTGCACATCATTTAAATAATGTTCATTTAAATAATGTTCATTTAAATTATGTTCATTTAAATTATGAGCCAAATATTTGAATAGTTGGAATATATTCATAAAGTAAATCAGTACTGAGGGGGTCATGATTTTTTTTTTTAACAGTTAAAGGAGTTCCTGTCTGCAAAAATTTAAGAACCCCTGATCTAGATGGTGAGTAAACAGTTTAGGTCATTAATGTCTTTTCCCTTTCATGTTTTCACGTTTGGATCACATTCAAAACGCATAAGCAGGGATATGTCGTAACGGATTAGTTTACAATCTGCGTAAGAGAATCTGATCTCATGTTACTTGCTTCTTCTTGATGCAAAGAGCAATACGATACACAGAATTCGGCACTATGCTAATTAACAAGATTTTGCAGTAAACAGCTGTTCACTACAAGGGAGGTATTATTTTCAAGTGGTTAAGCTGACTTAGCAAAAACCAAAGGCAAAAAAAAATCAGACGCAATTAAGTGCAATCAGTGACTAGACAGATAAAAATACTAACAAAACTGCAGTTGTAAACATGTGCCATTTGAACTTAAGCCTTAGGGAAGGAATACATAGCAAACATTGCAGACAACCATCCACACACCCGGTTAAAGTAGCTTTGTCTCAGATTGTGAATCATTCATTTAAGTTATGCTTCAGTGGTGTTACATACCCGTGAAGAGGTATTTGATTAAAACAGTCCTCAAAGCTACTATGCAGAACTAACAACACTGATTCAGTAAGCTTAAGTAGGTTTAAGGGATCCAGACACATTTATATCAAAATGAATAACAAATACACACATCTTTTAAGAATATAAAATTTCCCAACTTATCATGATACAGGAAACACAACTTATGATTTAAAACAGTAGAACAGCAAATACTATTTTAATTTTCCTTTGAAACATGAGTAATGTTCAGAACCACTATAGTGATATGGTTGGTATTTTTTTTATTAAGACAAAGGCCACAAATTAATATTTTGAGGCCATGAGTTAATTTGCCACAAACTAAGTATCTTGTGTCTATAACATAATCATTTCTACCAAAGTCATGGCAACTAATTACCAAAAAAATTGTGTTGTGTCATACTTAATACATGACCTCCAATTAAATATTGGGTGGAAACGGCCAAAAAAATGTATTCACTTAAGGTGACACAGGCTAATGGTATCCATGTCACAATACCAGTGACTCCAGCGTGTCTTTATGGGTCATTACAAGATTAAAGTATAATATAATCAACCATCTCTATGTTCCTGTGGCCACAATGATCTAATTTCTCACTCTCACCATCTCACTTATATTAAAATACAATAGTTGGCTCAAGTTTTTAATGACCACAAAATTTATGACCACTAAATCTTGAGAAATTTAACTGGTGGCCGTAATATATTATCTCATGGCTTCAATATATTAATTTGTGGTCGCACCTTATTAAAAAATAACCACTAGGTCACCTCAGCGGCTGTGTAGCAATACAGCTGTAATAACTAGCGTTATAAACAGCAAGGCTGATGTCAGGAAACCATTTTATCAACATTCATTTTAGCAACATGACATTCAGCAGTTATGACATCAGCTATGACAACACTTGTCATATGGTCAAATGGTTTATGGTTTAGATTCATACTGAAATCCAGTCTTTCTATATCTTTAAGTACACAGACAAACACACACATAGAGTATATTCAAACATACAAACTACAAGGCCACTTGGACAACTAAGTTACAGGTACAGACGTGTCACTTGTCAGCACCAGGTTTTAGCGTGCAGACGGCTCCTGTCACAACGCTGCCATTGACGTCAGTCCAAAATGCCCAGACAGTGGATCCAGCCATGCAAAAAATAGACACGGAATTTGTCACAGGATTTTTCAGTCTCATCTCCTACCACGACGACATGGTGAGATCATTAGGTCTAGCTCTTTATTGATGTAAGTATTTCAGCTCAACATGAGTCAGAGGTTAACATCCTACATATTAAGTGCATATGAGTTATACTTAATTGAGGTAGAAAAAGAAGAATCAATCAATTTAAAGTGTAAATGCATTGTGACGGTGATGGTGGTTCCTAAAGACTGTTCTGTTCTTCAATCTCTCAACAGATGAATGAAACTGGAACTTCTTTTCTTTTCATAAACATACTAGAACAGTAATGGGGGCCCCATGACCTGCACACCATACCCTGCACTAACACTCCTCAATTCAGCTAATTATCCAGTATGTTCTTGAACACCACCAAGTCCAGAACATGAAGACCCAGTAAACCATTAACCTAGACAATACTGTCCCAAATAAACATGAGGTTTTTGATCTCTTCAGTTTACGTTAGTAGAACATGGGGTTTGGGTTAAAGTAAGCTAGATCACATCAAAGAATATCCTCCACTCACAGAGTGAACTAACAGCTATGCCCCTATGTAAGACAGCCTTGGTCTACATCCTTTCAGGCCAGCCAGTGAGTGACCCCGAAACAAAAGAGGAGGCTGAGGTCATAGTCAAACAAGCAGCGCATTTCTCTCACATGAAAGGTTTCAGGAACACTCAGAGAACGGCTGATTCAGTCACATGGCTAGAAAACATAAAAAGGGCCACGGAAACCCACTGAAGATAACTAACTCCCGATCACATCTAACAGGAAACTTGGCTAAATCTGAATCAGGATAAAGTCCTGAGTCACTGTTGCAGCTGTCCTGACTGATACAGAAAGTGACCATCTCTAAGCTAAAAGCTGGTATATAAACACAAAGACACAATATTATGTTCCTAAGCATATTCATTTTGCCCCAACACCTTGTACCTGCAATAAATCCTCCTACACAAGTTACTAAACAAGTCAGTGGTGTGTGTGTGTGTGTGTGTGTGTGTAGTTAAGGTTAGGGTTAGTTTTAAGATTAACTCTAAAAAAAAGTTTAAATATTTATTAAATATTTAAATATAGGTAGTTATATTTAGTTATATAGGCATATTTTATGTATATACAGTCAGGTCCATAAGTATTTGGACAGCGACATAATTTTAATAATTTTGCCTCTGTGCACCAGCACAATGGACTGAAGCAATCAAGATGTGTTTGAAGTGTAGACTTTCAGCTTTAATTCAATGGGTTTAACAAAAATATTGCATTAACTTGTTTAGGAATTACAGCCATGTTTTACAGAGTCCCTCCATTTTCACAGGCTCAAAAGTAACTAGACAATTGACTGATAAACAGTTTCATGGCTATATGTGGCCTGTTTCCTCCTTATTTCATGAAAAATTAAGGAGATAAAAGGTTTGGAGTTGATTCATACTATATACATACTACATATTATCCTATAATCCTATAATTCCAAAAGCAATAATGTGTGATGTTAGTGGGAGTGTATTCTGTGCAGTCTTCATTAACTTCATGCACTACACACTGCATGTTTTGAAGAACTCACCCCTATCCCGCTCTTATGTTTAGAGTAGGATGCTCTCCAGAGCACACAGATAAGCACCTGCATGTTTCATTAGTCCTCCATGCAGCTAAAAAGATTAATCAACGAGTTTATAGGCAAAAACATGTTTTACATTTCTTCATTCTCAAAATTTCTGCGGCTTCTCAACAGCCCATAATGGCATAACAATCAAATAACACGATCTGGGCCACCCAGCTTTGGACCCTTTTATCGAGAATACACTAGAGTAGGGTTAGTGTCCCTTACCCTAATAATCACAAACAGCTAGCCTGGTCTCAGATTAACATACAAAAACCTCATATTAACACCCACACGAATCAGCAAACTCCATGAACTCTGGGAACTTCAAAACGCTGTGGAGCTGGGTGTGGTCCCAGTTAGAAAACACATTTTAAGTACTTAAGTGAGAGTTTCAGGGATGTTTGAAGTAATAAGTGGAATACACTTATACAGGCGTAAGCAGTTTAGTTCGTACAGTAATACAACACATACTTTTATTGCAGCTTTGATCACACTACAAACTGTGTTGATACCAAACATCCTGTAAGGACAGACAGTATAAAAACCTCATCTGACAGAGAGGTCAAGGCAAACTATAACATTTATATTAATAGTCATTATCAATGCCAGAGGTTCTGTTGGCAGACTGTTAAGAATAAAGTAATTAGAGGACACAGCCAGGCTTGTAAAAACAGTGCAAAAATGTAATGCTCTCATCTTTCCAAGGCGAGTCCGTGTCTGCAATTTCCTAATGAAGATCAGGGCTCTAAACAGTAACTGTGTATTTTACACGTGTAACGTAAAAGTGTATTTTGTTAGGAACATAAATGCAGCCAAAAATATAAGTATCCTTACCTGCTCCAGAACAAAACTGTTACCATTTAATAGTGTTATTGATATAATACCATATCATTTTTTGCCCCATGTTGCACGCTAACTTATTATTTATGTTTTACATCCATATTTCCAAACGTTTTTGGAGCAACATCACATCTCAATGTATCACTTTATTAGGTTAAGCCTACATACAGCTTAGATCTAGGCAATAAAAAACAATATCGATATTGCGATAAATTATATCACCATAGACTTTTCAGAGATATACAGTATCTTTTTATAACTTTTAAAAAATCATCACAATCTCTGATTGGAAGCAGCTGATTACATGTTAAAATTCTGTTCTTAATCTTTAAAATTACAGAATGCATATTTTGTAATATAATCTTATTTTTACACCATTTCAGCGTGGTGTGGGTTATTACGAAATCTACATATCACACATCATAAATATCATGTATCACAGAAATGACTTCAAGTGTTTTATTATTATATTTTGGTCATATCACCCACCCCAAATTCAGCCTATGTAAAAGGAACAGTAAGTACCAGGTTTTCATTTTGTTCTAACTGGTTTAGGAAAGTTATGGTGGAACACAAGAACGAGTACACACCTTTTTACACACCAAGTAAAAAGGCCAATATACTCAAATATTCAAATCTACAAAACACTGAGCAAAACACTTGCAAAACCCGCATTCAAAACACAAGAGGAATCCCTCAGGGCCGGTCACGTTCCTGGTTTCTAACTCGTGTGAATGGCATGAACAAGGTCGTATAAAAGTTATGAGGGGTTAAGTTTAGGGTTGAAGGTTAAGCTGGAATTTGATACTTTCCAAACAACAGAAGAGCCAATATAGATACACACATTTGAATGTTTACCTTTTTTTTCCTGCAAATCCTTCATAAGACATTGTTCATCTGTTAGATGTTTAACCATAACTTTAAAGAAGAAACAACAAAATTCATATCATTCAATTTATATTGTCTTTCCCCTCTCTTGAAATTTCCCTCGCTTCTCCCTGTCTCCTCATCTCCTCTTCCATTCTGTCTCATGTCCTATCAGAAATCAGATGATGGTGAGCAACTCCGATTTAAGACAAGACTCCTCTTTCAAGGCCAACATAAAGAATGGAGGCATAGGCCATGCGATTACCGACCCTCACAATGGAAGCTTTTATTCACCTCTGCAACCTGCTGAGGACTGCTGAAGGGAGAGGAATCTGCACGCTATAGACTCAGGTGCCTAAATCATTCACAGTAGAGATATTAGGACAAGAATTGTTCTAATGGGTATTTAATACTGTAAGTTGCTGAAATGCTGTGATCTGTAAATCAATTATAAAAACCACAGGAAAGTGGCCCTGGTTTTCAAACGAGGGTGATTCAAGGGCGAAAAAACAATAAATTCAATAGCCAGCTTAAAAGCTGTGCTTGCTCAATCACATGTTTTGTTTGCCCCGAAACCTAATTCACTATGCAAAAAAAGTGACAGCTAATGTAACGTACCAAGCTAAGTGAAGTGCATTAGTAGAGAATAAATGAAACATTTTTAACCTCTTCTAATAAATAGTTTGACAAAAAGTAAGCAATTCATTAGTCAGCATTTCAGCTATGAAATGTACTGTTCTGCCCTCGCTTCACATATAAAACATATCTGAGTCTGTGGAGCATATTAAACCTTGAGGTGACTACGCTTTGCACTTTATTTTGCTTGGTTTCATCAGTGTTTCAACACACCTGCATGTTCCTGACTCTGAAAAGATTGTCTGTCATCTGTGCACGCTAAATAATGCACTTAGTAAACATCATTCTGTCAGCAGGTTGCGCCCTGGCTGAGGTGTGTAGTTCGGCAGGCGGTGGGATTCGGAACGAGCAGCTCGTGCTATGGTTAGAGCATCGAGGTGTGGCGCACCACTGAAGCACAGTATGTTTAAACATAAGTAGCTACATGACAAAAGGAAATTTTTGTTTTGAAAAGTCAATAAGGAGTTGTTTTTTCTTTCTTTTCGGGTTGTTGAACTTACTTGTCCACCAAGCGGTTACGAAAAAAAACCACATAGCAACAAAATCTGTCTGTCCTGGGAGCCCAGGCTAGTGATTTGTCCATCTGTGATTTTAATTTTCTGAAGGAGAAGTTTTACAATTTGTTTTCTGAACTAGAATAAATTGTAATCAGTAGACACAATGACATGCAAGGGTTTACATGTTTAATACTGGAAACATAAGCTGTCTCTCTCTCCAAAAAAAGTTTTGCAGCTGCTCAAAAACCTCCTAACAGCATTCTGTACATCATGTGAGAGGGTTAAATCCTAACCTAAGCAAATACATTTCCAATATCGTCACATTGAGTGACATGGCAAAACATCAACGGACAAACATTTCCCAAGACCTTCCCTAATAGCTTATGATCTCAGAGAGCCATACTGCATTCAGGGTTTTGGCACTAATTAAAGACATAGATTAAATAGACCCTAAAAACAAATTTTCTTGTCCCTCATTTACGACAAGTGGTGAGGCAGTTCCATATTTAGCTTTTGCTGGCTGAGACTGGCCGGTGCATGCAGCGAGTATGCTGTCTGACTCACGACTTTAAAGTGCCTGGCTCGAGTCGCTGGCACGGACTCGTGCAGGAGCAGGGTGGTGCAGTGGGCAACGTACTAACAAAGATAGGTGCAGAATGCTTACAAGTGATCACAACATTCCATGCAAAGCAATGATTCTCAGTCACACTTATCATTATCATTTCTGAACACGTGCTTTTGTTCCTGCAGACAGTGATAGCTGAGATCTTTGCTTTCTGAGAATGTCAACCTGAACAGCGAGAACATGAAATATTCTTCAAACAACATCTATCTCCAAATCTGCCAAGTGACTCCTGTTATCTGATAGTGGTAAGATCCACCAATTAGGACACTTTCAACTGTAAGCACACATCTCTTTTAATCCTGCTGCATTGTGTATCAGCTGCTTTTTAGTCGCTGGCAGCAGATCCTCTTTCTTTCATTTCTGTGCACTCTGGACTATACCACACACTTAGACTTTACATTTGTGCAAAATGTAGGTTGCAGAAAAGCTTGTGAACATATAAAAGGTGAAGTGTGTTGACACCATGACAGCCACAGCCCCGGCCCATCAAAGAAGAGCATATGTGAAGAAATTGGATCCGTATGGTTCTATTCAGGCCGCACGTTTTAAAACCTTGGCAGAGACAATCCAAACTGCCTATACCACACACAGACTACTTCGAAAGAAAAGGAAAGATATTAAGGAGGTATCAGCCTCACCCTCTGAGTCATTCAAACCACTCCCCGTTCCAGCGCGCACAATGACCCCGAGCTGGGTACAATGGCTGAGTTCACACAACAAGCAAATCAAGCAGCCGACACACACGAGATTTATACGAGCTGGCATAAAGGCCGCCCACGAGGAGGACCGCCGGTGATCCTTTAGGCTTTCGTTGCATTGAACTTTGCAGGGTCACTCTTCTGAAGGAGGCACTGACACCACCAAAAGACCTAAGCCATAAAAATTCTAATTAAATGGGAGGCTTTGGGTGGTATAGTAATTATAGCAAAGGTCCCTGTTTCTCTACTTAAGAAACACGATTGCAAACTGCACGCCTTTAAGGATCTGATTTGTTCTTGTTAAAAGAAGAATTTCAACAACTTCACCCACAAAGAAGGCTTTAATCCTCTCACTAAGACTCGTGCCAAAGTCCTGATATGTAATATATTTTAATATGCAGTTTGTTCGGTTGTTCCCGCAAACTAGCCAGGCAAAAGTCCAAGCTTTTTACATCAAAACATTGCACTAATATCTTAAAGAATGCAAAGCTGAACTCCGTCGCCATAACAATATGATAATCAAAGATACTGAGGTCATAATTTTCAGAATAATAGAGCTAATTAAAATATTTTCACTTGCTCCACAATGCATAGAATATGCAAACTAGACTTTGGTCATTACCTGAAGATGCACAAGGCTCAGATGTGTTGTTGTCGTGCTTCTTCTTCCTCTCGTGCTTGTATACCAGATGAGGTTTGTTGTGTTCTTCCTCATACTCCTCCTCATCAGCTGTCATTAAAGGTTCTAGGAAGTATTCTCCACTGTGGGTTGTAAATGTACCAATCTGCAGAGTCAAATGAAAAAGCAACATTAGGGAACAACAAAAAATTCACATAACAATCTTTAATACTTTAGACCAAAAAATGACTTGCAGAGATCAGGCCAATATTGTGCAGACATGGAATTACATAATATAGTGTTTAACGTTAAAAATCCTTCGTAACTGGCAATCCGTGAGTTTAGTGGAAGATCAATATGAACGTTAAAAGAAATGAATAAGTATTGGGGCAGACTGTATGAAAGGTATTCTAGAAATTAAAATAAATGATGGAATATTTGAGATTATCCTCCCAAGATATCCAAGATATCACTGATAAGAAGACTGATAACATTTAGCCTTGATTTGGTCAAATAACCAAATTAATAAATAACTGTGACATGACAGGCTAGAACAAAATTGTGTTTTCTGCAAGTGCGATGATGTTTTTTTGTGTGTCACAAGCACAGAACATACACCAAAACAACAATTAATGTTAGATCAGTGCCTTATTAGGACATTGAACAATAATTCATTTCCAGTGAGGTCTGATGATATGTGGGTGTGCCCTGTGATGGACTGGCATTCCATCCAGGATGTATTCCTGCATCACACTCAATGTTCCCAGGACAGACTCCACCACAGAATCCACACCCCTGACCATGATAAAGCGCTTACTAAAGATGAATGAATGAATGATGAATGATAATATGTGGGTCTAAAACGTGAAACTGTTCATGGCTAGCATTGTGCTCTAAGAATTATGTTACTAAAACATTATTTGCAGGTATAGCAAGTAGACACTGGGTATCTTATTTACCAGACAAACAAAAATCATGCGAATACAAAAATCAGAGAACGTTTTAGTTTCTCACTGCATTATTGAAGGCTAGGTTCAAACCTCTTAGTCTGGTTAAAATATTTGATGAGATATTTGATTAAAGTATAAAATAAGGCTCACTTTAGGTATTAAGCACAAAAAAACAGTGATTTCAAACATCCGAACAATGCCCCAAGATTTCACTCTCTAGGCATCACAGAAACATGGTCTTATACGTATTGCACACTACGGACTGTCAAAACCAGGCAGTTTGTTCATTTTACTGTTTCGAGATTAAACTCAGCACTTAATTACCAAGTTTAGTAGATGTGTTTAGCAGGGAAATAAAACGAACTGTGCTGGACTCCAGGACTGAAGCTGATAACTCCTCACAATTACTCAGTTCCTACAACAATAAGAACCTAGAAACCTAAAATGTCACATGCTGACAGTTATTAATTAACAGTCATCTGGTTCCAAAATTTAGATAGCTGTAAACGATCAGATCGAGAGAGATTAAATCAAGTTATCTAACTGACTGAAATCATGTCGGAGAAGAAGAAAGGCATCAGAGTAAGTATGAGCTTGCTCAGTACATGGTGGTTGTGTTTACATGGTAATTTCATTTGCTCACTCTAACAGGATATTGTCGGTTTGAACACTATCTCTCTGAGGATTATTTCCACTCAGAGCAAAGAGGGGGAATTCTGACAGGAGAACACATCCGGACACAGCCTTAGGGATGGAAAGATGACATAACTCGGCCAGGCACGTGCTGTAGCAACACGTCCACTCTGACACGCCGCTACACCGTGGATACTGAGATACCGTGATACTCACATAAGTGAGTCAAGCTTAAATCCAATAATTTGTATGTTACAAATGGGTTGTATTCTAATACAGCAAAGAAAATAACTTAAAAGATCTTATCACGTTAATTTTTATGTTTTTCTGAAACCAGAAAAATGTCAGGTTATGCAGAATATTCTCTGTGAATCCAGAGAAAGAGAAAATCCTACAGAAACAAAAGTGCCATTTTTTTCTGTCTTGCTAACCTCACAACAATGCTTCTTGTAGCATTCTTGTACTATCTGCCAACTGTTATGAAAGGCACTGTATTCATGAAGGGTCATTTCACCAGGTTTAGAGACGACATTGCTACAACAGGCGTGAATGGAGGAGAATTGGCACTGCATTATTGCCAGTTTTTTTTTTCTAGGCTCTAGTTACAGGGTATCTCCTCGCTGAATAGCTGTGAGCATCTGCACACAAGGCCATCAGAAAACAACTTGTAATCGGGGTTATTAAATCAACGTGCAGACAGGTACTGTCATCTGTGGTTTGAAAGAGACAGAAATGCTGCTGGGAGAACTAGGTGATTATCTCATCTGACACATAGAAGCTGTGTTTCTAAATATAAGGGGCCATATTCAGTTATGAGCGTTTGGAGAAGAGGTAATACTGCAGTCTCGCACATTGGTATTCAGACCTCAGACATAACTACAGACTTACACTTTACTCAGATACAGGGAGCAGCAGGGTGGAGTGTGCCGAAAACAGACGTGTGGCTCAGATACACATGATTCTTAAGGCTACGTCAAATATTTCTGCACGATATCAGCACGATATATAAGGATCACTATTAAGTTCAGCTCCACTGTCTGAGAGTTTGATGTAACCACAATAGGCTTAGGCTGAAAATAATGTTTTGGGCTGTAAATAAACTCAACAACATTATGGAATATCATTCAAGGCCAATATTAAATATAGAATATAGAAAATATATAAATATGACACGAGTTAATTAATTAATAATAATATTGTCCACAAAGGTTTTTTTTTTACCAAGAGGAGGCTGAATCCTAATCTAAGACACCACTTATCTCAAGGACTGAATTTTATATGAATAAAATTTTAAACAAAACTTACCATTTTTACCATTTTTAATAAAACTTTAAATTTTATACTTAACATAAACTGTAACCATTGCTGATAAGTGTATGGTCAGCTTATCCTTTAAACTGTGGGTACATGGAATTAACCAAAATATTGGCATTATTTTATCTTTTTCAAAATCCAGATTAAAAGTTTGATTAAACAATGGTTTGCATCATGTCCACAAGTTATTATTGCATGATCTTGATTGAGTATCCTGTGGCTGCAACTCTCAACAGTTTATCATCCTTGTCTAAACATCAGCCAAATAATAGGATGTGCTGGATCAAGTGCTATTTTATAAGCTGCTGAATAATGAGGGTGGAAGTTATATTGTTAAATGAAATCAAATTTGCAGTGATGAATGGGATAATTACACCTAGGACTACTCATGCAGCAATATATTGGCAAGATACTAAACTCTGATGAGATTTTTACTTGAATGGTTGCTGTCTTCTCATTTATATAATCAACATATTAGTCTTTCCTTTTATTAGTTTGTTTTTTAAATGGTCTCTTGCTTTTATTTTACTTTGTATTGCAGTTGACAAAAATGCTGCTTCTTTTTATCCCCCTTTTTTTTCAGGTTTAAAAGCAAGTGCTTTGTTTAAAGGCAGTGGTCTAGACGTTATTGTAAAACCCTTTCTCTGACACGTCTATTCAAGAAAAGTCTAGAAAAGAACACCATGCAGGTACTTTTAATGCTCCAAATGGGAAAATCAACTTAAGAATGAGTGTAAACTGGCTCAAGCTTTTCCTGCATAAATATTAACATAAATTTTGGACATAGTGTATGGTCGACTCTGAATATGACCCATGGTGTGTAAACACACGAAAGCTGATTATTACTAATCCTTTAAGGTAAATACTCAGATGTAATATTAATGTTCCAGACTGTCTTTGTTAGTTCGTTGCTAGGTTCAAACCCAAAACTGGGTGATGAATTTTGGTGTGTTCAGTGTAGCCCATCATCCAGTTAGGAGCGACTTTTTAATTGCTTGTTTTTTCCTTGTGAAAAAGGAGGAAATCTCAGTAAAGACCTTACTTATCGGCCAGTGATATCAGCAGGAGAATTCACATGTGCAAAGTCATGCTGCTGTTCAGGAACGAGTGCTGAAACGAAATGTTGAATGCAGCTTCTCCATTG
Source organism: Pangasianodon hypophthalmus (assembly GCF_027358585.1). Taxonomy (NCBI): domain Eukaryota; kingdom Metazoa; phylum Chordata; class Actinopteri; order Siluriformes; family Pangasiidae; genus Pangasianodon; species Pangasianodon hypophthalmus. The sequence continues at coordinate 20,503,215 of NC_069718.1, read as the reverse complement.
CAGCCTCACTACTCTCTGCAGAGAATTTTAAATATAGCATAGACAAATACCACAGTATACAGAAAAAGTAACAGCAGTTGCTAAATCAAGTTATTTAGAGTAAATCTCCCACTGCCAAAGGGGTTCTTTTTCCACTGTGCTGGCGTTCGCATAAATATCCTTGTGCAGAAGTGACTGCAATATGGACGAACTATCTTATTACTGTATACTGCTATATCCATATTGTTGGTAGACATAGACCTTTCTGCTTAATCAGACTCCGAAGTGTTTCCTACTGAGGCACATTTAGATAATAATTCTCACAATTAACTTTCCAGAGTTTTGCTGTGGCATCCATAATACTCCTGATGAATGAAATGCATACTTCTACATTCAATACCATATCCAGTATTGTATGCATCCAGAAGGCAAACTGATATTTGAGTACACATACATCACAACTAATAAAGGTCTGCACAGGACTCTGTTTGGATCTTTCCTTTACGACATAAAATAATACCACATGACACACAGCCACAACAGTAATGCTTATTTGAGAGACCAGTCCATCTGCTCTAAAAAAGCTGAATGATGTATGGCCTATTGAAGCTCACCAGAGTTAAATGACTTGGGTCCTCTGTGCTACTGCCAGTAGCACAGGGAATTCACACAGCTCCTATTTACCACTTTCTTCAGCGTGAGTAATCCCCTCACTAAGATAACTAATTAACGAATGGGCACATGCAAATTGGTCATTGAGGCACATTCTCAAAGGGCCAGATCAAAGAATGGGAAAGTACAACCACCACAGTGCCAGTTAACAGAAAGCTAGTGACCAGCATTTAAATCCAGCTACTGAAGTAGCACAAATGAATGCTAAAAGAAGAAAATCCTGGACTAACCCTGGACTGAACATCTTAGTGTTCATGAAACTATTAATCAAAAGTCCAGAAAATAGAGTGAATCTACGGCTAACGAAATCACTGAGGAGTCCTAACCTTGTATATTGTATATAACCTGATTTGCTTATACAAACCCAAGGTGATGCCAGCAAGGAAAAGGAAGAATTATCAATTACCATTATCAGTTGTGTGAATGGGTGTCCAAACATTCCTTACACAATACAGATAAATATTTTAATACCGAAATTACACTGACGTGCATGGATGAGAAATGATTTCAAATTGACCTTTATTATATTGCTAAGAATATATAGACTTTTTGGAGCATGTTTCATTCATTCATCTTCAGTAACTGCTTTATCCTGGTCAGGGTCACGGCAGAACCCCACTTTATTGTGGTCAGGGTGAATCCGGGGCTCATGTTGGGAACACTGCTCATAAGGCAGGAGCACACTCTGGGATGGGATGCCAATCTATCACAGTGTTGGAGTCTGTGAGTATCATAATTCATCAAATCACGCACAGCTCACATTTGCATAGTGATGTCTTCTCTCTACTGCAAAGGCCAACAACATGAAAATATGTGACAGACACATATTTTCATGATACATATTATTTCACATAATATGCAGCCCTATACTCTAGGCAGAAGAATATAAATATCTGGTAGCCTAGGCCTTTTTCACTGCATTATGTAGGATAATGTTTGTCAAGGAAGTGTCAAACTTCTGCCAGCTGGCAGATTCACAAGTAACCTGCTTCCTGCTGCCAATCTCTGGTATTTAGGTACGTATTTAATCATATCCCGATATCTTTTCAGCCCCACACAAAAGACCAGAGCAAACATTCACTGAACTCAGCTCTGGATTGTTCAGTATAGACTTGATCTACTGGCACATGCACCAGCTGGGAGAAACGTGAGGAGGAAAGCGTTCCGCTCTGCGACATCATGACAAGACTGGAGACGGTCAGCTGAGACGCTGAGTGATTGAGCGTTTTCTCATGAACATGGGGAAACAGGTTCACAGAGATGTGGTCACAGAGATGGCACAGGATGGCACCTACCAGCCTTAATATAAACCTTATCATCCCAAATACTACCCCTACTCTGATCTCTGAGACACTGAGATCTCATCTGCTGAGATGTCATTTTCAGTTACCTCTTTTTCCTGGTCAGGATCCAGAACCTATCCCGAGAACATTGGGTGTGAGGCGGGGACACGCCCTGAATGAGTTGTCAGTCCATTGCGGAGCACCATGCACACACACATCCACACACCCTGTTTGCACCTATGGCAATTTAGCATAGCCAATTCATCTACTGGCATGTTTCTGAAAGGTGGGAGGAAACCGGAGAACCTGGAGGAAACTCAAAAACAGTAACCCGCGCTCAAGATCAAACCAGAGGCCTGGAGCTGTGAGGCTGCAACACTACCTGCTGTGCCACCCGTGCCGCCCCAGATTTAATACATCATATCTAACTATAATGTTGTATTATATTATCATAATGTCCTAGGCATTTCAATAAGTAACTATAAAGCAGTAATGAAGCCAATACACTGTGCACTTTTGTCTTATGTATGAGTGCGCGGTGCCACCATTTAGGGCGTCTGGTAAACGTGCCACTCCAGTTCACAGGCTACTCACGAGGCCGGTGCACAGGCTGAAGACAGCGCGGTGCTGGCGTTGTCCATTGACGTGTCCTTGGAAGAAACAGTGTCGCATGTCCCCGGGGTCGTGTCCTCGGCTCTCCGGCGCGCCCAGGTGCGTCACTGCGTAGGAGGGCGCGATGAAGGCCGCGTCGGCGCTCAGGTTAAGGTGGAAGCGCTCGCCGAACGCCTCGATGCGGTAGTGCGCGCGCAGCGCCGCCGCCAGGTCCGAGTCCGCGCTCCTCCGCCTGCGCCGGTAGTGCCGCTGCTGCGGGAACGACTCGCCGAAATCGTTCACGCGAACCGGCGTTACTATTTCATACGCGGACAGCTGCCTGACGAAACTTTCTGAAAGGGAATAAAACGTTAGTGTAGATCTAGCCTCATTCAACTTTTAAACGCAGTGATCTTCAGGTTGTAGCCAATAACACAAGACTGTATTTACTAGATCTGTTGCAGTAATCTAGTTGATCCAGTGATCTAGTTTTAACCCGGCTTTTATTACATGAGTTATTTCTAACTCTAATTGATTTGTTGAGCATGCACAGAAGTACATTTAGCTGTACCCTGACATTATGCATCACTCATTCATGAACTTAATCAGACTTTCTGAAATGTTGTAGATACCTTGCTTTGGGTGCAGTCGATGCATGTGCAAGCTCCAGGCGAGTCCAGCAAGGTGACACATGAGTCCCAGCAGCCAGATTGCCAGCGGCATGGTGCTTCTCCGGGAAGCAGAAGCCGCAGCCTCCTCCCCACCACCGGCTTTCTGCTCTCCTTCTCCCGGCGTGTCAGCAGCGGCTCATGGGATTCTCGGCTCTCTTCTGCAACGCCAGTGTTGCCGAGCGCGCTGGCCTCATCGCAAAGAGATTCCGCACATCCGCGTCAGGCCTGAAAGTGCGAGCGGCGGCTATCCGGGGCGCGTCTGAGAGCGTACTCGGAGTACTAGGCTGAGGGGTCGCTGCCAACTCGGCTGCTTTTCCCTCGGCCATCCATAAGACACCCCCCTACACTCTCAAGCGCTGCTCGGAGTTCAGAGCCTGGCCACGCCCACTCTGAACCCCTAAGCCAATCAGCAAGGCCTCCTCGATCCAGCGGGTTGTCTGCTTCTTCTTCAAAGAGTAGTGCAGCAGATCCAATGGCCAGAAGTTGGACTAGGCAGTGATCTTCAAAAATCACTGGCGCTTTTAATGATCACTCATAGTCACAAAATAACTGACAAGCAACACTGACATTTGTGCCACGCCACACTCCTTAAATACACTATATGACCAAAAGTTTGTGGACACCTAACCATCACACCCATTTGTGCTTAATGAACATCCCATTCCAGATTTAGTCCCCTGTTGCTTTTATAATACTCTCCACTCCTCTGGGAAGGCTTTACACTAGATTCTGGAGTGTGGCTGTGGGGATTTGGGCTCATTCAGCCACAAGAGCTTTAGTGAGATCAGGCATGGGTGCCAGGTGAGGAGGTCTGGGAGCAGTTGCCATTCCACTTCATCCCAGGGTTGAGATCAGGGCTCTGTGCAGGACACTCGAGTTCTTCCACTCCAGCCTTTGCAAACCATGTCTTCATGGATCTCGATTTGTACACAGACGCATTGTCATGCTGGAACGGGTTTGGGCCTCTTAGTTTCAGTGACGGGAGATTGTAATGTTACAGTATACAAAGACATTCTATACAATTGTACGCTTCCAACTTTGCAGCAACAGTTTGGGGACAGCTCACATATAGGTTTGATGGTCAGGTGTCCACAAACCTTTGGGCATATAGTGTACCTTGACATGGAATTTGTGTGACCAAAATGTAGACTAGTTTTATTTTGTGTTCAATTTGTTTAGTCTAATTTTACTTTTAGTAATTTGTCATGTACATATTTCAATTATGTCCAATTTAAGTCGAATGACGTCTCTGAGACGGTTAAAGAGACAGTTAAAGCGGAAGGGGTGGTTCTAAAGTTTACTTGTGCATGGTCATGTCATTATAACCATGTGCATCTTTATTGATAAAGAAAGCAGTATAAATATGGTAGAAGATTATTTTCAGCATATGGAAACTAAGAAATAAGACAATGCCCTAAAATATGTAATAGTTCTGAGCTATTCTGATACATCTATCATTTTCCAAATCTTTTTTCACAGGATGAGAGTGTACCTTTCCATACCCATCTCTGCAGTGTTTATGTAGAAAACACTAAACGTCAGGTAATTTTAGTATTTCCTGCAGCTTTGGTTCCTTCAGGCCACTGTTAGTCAGCATCAGCAGAGCCTCCAAATAATGAAGATGCCTATAGAGGCATACAGTTTAATTTCACACATGTGGAGCTCTTCATTAAGAAAATGCTCAGAGATGCTTTAGGAGATTTTAACCCCAGCAGATGTTCTTAATAATGAATCAGTGTCATAGCCTGCTTTCAAGAGCTGTTATGTATGGAAATGTTTATCATGGCTGTTAATGACTGTCCACAAAGGACATATAGTAACATAGTCTTTTATTTGCCACATATCTAAAATGCACTGCTAATTATTGCTTATAGTTACACCGAAAGGCAATCTATACAGGATTCTTAACTTTTAACTAGCAGGCAAAAGGTGCATGACCCATAATTTAATGGCATTTACATGTAATTATCACAGTTTAGTGTTATTTAGACTCTATGAGGTCCATATGTTGAGCTCAAATTAAGAAAGAACGCCAAGCCTGTCCTCTTTTAGTCTTAGCATTGACATGAACCTCAGCTCACACTGGAATATGGGGTTAAGGTGAATTGGTCAATCTTAAAATGGTCCATTTTTGTGTTTTGTTGAGTGAACTGAATTGCTTTATGTAAATTCTATACATTTATACCACAACACTGTTGAATTCTGAAATCTGATTTGTCAGAAGGAGTTGGATAATTTTCTATATAAGCGGCTAGTTCTAGCTGTAAAGTTTATAGTAATACACTCATTCTAATAAATTATCGTTTCTATAGTAACATCTTATACAGGAATCTGATATGATTGATATGGTGAAGTTTTCTTTTCTTTTTTTTTTTTTTTTTTTGAGGAGATGCTTATTTAACATTTTTGGAAAGAGTCTCCAGTGTCAGCATTTTGTAACAATCAGACGTAAACTTCAGGTTTTCAGACACAGGAAAGTCTTCAGAACCTCATAGTTGTGGTTTCTCAGTAACATGACAAGATGCATTTTTTTTTTGTCTTCCTAACTTCACAAGAGGGAGGGGAAAAAAGGCTAGTGAAGGAATGACTGTTTACAGCTACATGCCACAATATTAAACTTGACTATAAAGATTAAAAAGCATAATGTATTCTTTAAATATTATAAAAATTGTAATTGTTGGCAAATTGCTGTGGTATATGAGGAATAAAACACTTTGGAATGCGTTATTGGAAATTAAGCAACTTTGGGATGGTAACAGCGACTCTGCTTCTACCTGTGGCTGCATCACACCACCTCATGGTTGATTATTTTCCTATAACAGCAAGCCAGCCATGTTTTATTCCTCATGAGCATAATGTTTGAGATTAAAATCAAGCTTTCAATAATGTAATGCTGATTCTAATGTTAACTGTGATGATGAACTGAATTACTATGGATTATTACGATAATGTGAGTATTATAACTTAAAGAGTAGAAGAACAGATGACCAGATTATTTCCACAAATCAAGGTTATATCAAGGAAATAAATGAGTTTACAGATCTAATGGGATCACACTAGAATGTAGATAGTCACAGTGGATAATAATATATACACTGTTTTATATGTATTGTGTTATATGGCTTTTTATACATTTGCTCTCACATTTGCTCTCTTCTGCCAGGATTTAACTCTAACTAACTGTACTCTTAGTTAGAGTTAAATCCCAGTGTTGGAGGTCATTCTACAGTCATTATAAAGCACCAGTGTTGCAGCTTACTCAGTGACAAACATCAACCACTTACCTCTGCACACAGGTCTGCTCGGTCTTCCCATCCAATGAAAACCCCTGGTCATTGGACATGGCACATTAAACAGTTGGTCACAGTCATATATGTGAATCTAAATTGACCCTTAAAATGGAGGAGCCTCTCATTCTACAGGTTGTGTAAATACACATGTTCTGGGATTGGTTTTTAGTGTTTTTAACAAAGAAAAATGAACTTCAATCAGATAAGTTGCAGCAACTGCAAATGTAAATTACAGCTCATTTTAAATGAAAAATCATCATTGAATATGTGAATTAGGTAGAACAGTTGCACACTGAAGATTTACTCTGTATGTCTTTCTCCACTTTAAAATCATAATGTTTAAACAGCACTACTATACTGTACATATCAGTGTTCCTGCGCAAAGTCATATCTATCCTCTGAACAAATACTTTATTAGCATGAGTTTGGCTACTATAGTCTACTATATCTTTCACTCAGAACATTTGGTACCTGTGAATATATTTCTATATTGCTGTCATTCTTTCTCACTTTTGGTCCTTTACCTTGCATGTAGATTATTAACCCAGCTGAATGTTCTCAGCACAGTATATACAGTATTTGTTGAAAAATCAAGCCAAGTCAGTTAAAGCACTCAACAGTTATTGGAGAAATAAGGTTGGTGGTGATGAAATGAAGATTTAACAATCCACAGATATTCATAATTGCATTGTTGGACTTACAGCCACCTTCCTTCAGGCTCAGTGTTCCTTTTCTCTGTGTTTGAGCTGGATGGAACTTCAGAGCAGCAGTGGTAGCCATATGCCCATGCTCATGTAAAATGGCCTCCATAAGGAGGTGGTCAGTTATTCCTACTGAAAAGCCTGACAAGCCTTTCAACTGACAGTACTGAGATTTACTGTCCAATGCACTAACCCCTGTGCTCATCCCACAGCTTGCACTGCTTGGCCATCAGGGTTCAAACACTTTTCCTCTCTCCCTTTTGGCCCTGCAGTTATAATGATCTATAAGTCAAGACATGTAGGTCTGACTTTACCCTCATTGGAAACCAAAACCAGCAAGCTGGATAACATCGCATAGCATAACTGAAAGTACTTTTTTCTGAAAAACTGATTTGTTTTTGTTGTTGCCTTGTTTAAAACAGTTACCTTTTCTGAAAATGCTGAAATATTTAAAGTTGTCATTAGAATGATTTTAGGATTGATGTTTATTTTTCTAAATATAAAAATAGATATATGAAATTGGTAGTGTAATAAAATAAAGAATACTCTTTAGACACTCACCAGATTAGTGTAAAAAGTTACGCTGGTCTTGCTGTTTTATAAGTAAAATTAACTTAATTGAGAGGAGAGAGTCATGTCTTGCAAAGTAAATGAAAATGTGGGACTGATGTTAAGAACATTTTATAATGGCATCAGTAGTTAAGTGGTTACTTACCTTGCTGTAACAAAACCATTTTCCAGGTTAGATGAAGTTGATTTACGTAAGGTTAAAATAGAAAAAAAAGATCATCAAGATCAAGTAAGACATATGCAACTGCTGAAGGTACACTAAAAATCCATCACACACACACACACACGCACACACGCATACAAATATATCTAACTATGTTAAAATCAGCACTGAAATCAATAATGTCTGTTAAATCTGTTGTGAAATCAATAATAATCTGTTCCTAGATCCAGACTTAACACACAAGGTGACCGCGCCTTTGTGATCACCGGTCCGAAACTCTGGAACAGTCTACCTCTCCATATTAGATTATCCCCTCCTATTTCAGTTTTCAAGTCTGCTCTGAAGACGTATTTATTCTCCAAGTCTGCTCTGAAGACGTATTTATTCTCCCTGGCCTTCAATATTCCATGAACATTGGTTTGATCATGGTTTTACTACTGTATTGGCTGTACTTTGTTGTCTGTTTTGTTTTTCTTGTAGTTTTACTTTTTGTATTTTTTGCAGTTTTATTTGTACAGCACTTTGGTCAAACTTGGTTGTTTTTAAATGTGCTTTATAAGTAAACATTGATTGATTGATTGATTGATAATGTTCCTTTCAGGTCCAAGATTGGATTGCCTCCATATACTCCATTACATTCCCCTAATGGAATTAGCTTTTGCCTTAAATCATGGTATGGTTGTGTTTTAATCACATAGACACCATGTGGGAAGATTTAGACTGGTAACAAAGGGGTTTAATCCTATGACATCACCAATCTCCAGTCATATTTTCTTCTTTTTCTCTCCACTAGTCCACTTCCTTTTCTTCATTTCTCAGATGCTATCCCTGTCACGGTGTGCAATCACGAGACTATCCATCAGGCCATCTGTGACCTGTGTGTTCTTGCTTGCCAGCTCTGCTCTTTTCCTCCCTAAGTCACAAATTCCACGGCCTCTGAAACTCTGAGGTGTTCTGTCTGCCGTCTTCCTCCTCGCCAGGCTTATCCCTGAAGGCAGCTTTAGCAACAATGTCAAAACTGAGCTCTCAAATTCTCACACTTATGTAGCCCAATTTAATGTACTGGTTACAAAAGTGGGAAAAGAGAGAGTATGTGTAAGAAGAACATTATGACTCTGCAAGCAATTCAATGGTTTGGTACTGTTATAAACGGAAGAAAAGTTAGTAATGAAAGGCATATTTCTTCTACGGCTTAAACAGCTATAATTCATGCTTTTTCTAGTTGCATACTAGCTGCATTGTCTATGTTTCCATTTAGAAAGATCAAAATAAGGCTTAAAAAAAGCATCTATTTTTCCATCTTGGTCTGAAAAGTGCATTGACAGGCAACAACTTGCTGAAAGAGTCCCTAGCAGCTCAACATTTACAGAGGCTTTGTGTCTCTGCACCTCAGTCTGTTTATTCTATCCGTGCTAGATGCCACTAGTCTTTCAGTGTCTTTTAAGCTACGTTTTTTTCACCTGGAAAAACTCATTGACAGTCCCAAATGCTGATATTTCATTTCTCCAACACCCTTGAAATGGACTACATTTACTATTTTTTATAATTAACTTTCAATGTTATTATAAATAATTTTATTAAGCATCTCAAAATTCTGCTCTTCAGTGAACACTTGTTCCTGTGAATGTTCTCTTTTGCTTTGTGCTTTACTGCATGACAATGTTACTTGAAGTTGCTCTTCTTGTCTCATGTTTATTTGAACTGTACCATCTGCACTTATCATAGTTCTTGGCCTTGTGCTTGTGCTTGTGTTTCCCTTTTTACCTCCTACAACTATCTTGTGCTATTCCTCAAATAGAAACATAGACAGAGCAGTTGCATTGAAGTCATCACTGTATGCTTGGTTTGTACTCTCCTCACTCGTAAGTCAATTCAGATAATATCATCTACCAAATTAACGTGTAAATGTGTAAACATCTGCTTAGGACTTGAATGTGGAAAAAGTGTCTTGACATGGTAAAAGGGTCCACTGAATGACAAGTTTCCTTGCTAAATGTACAACAAATTTTAATTCTTGTGTTTACTTGTGTGTTTGCTCAGCTTAAACACCAACATATGAACACATGAAATACATGAAAGTCTTTCTTTTCCTTTAGGATGACTGCAAGATAGCTACATGTTTTATGGGAAATGTCAAGTCAATTCATTCAGCCCTTTAATTTAAACTTTACGTCATATTTTTTCACTGAGCCCTCAGATCTTATATTGGTTTCCAGACACCAGCATTTTCTTTTTTGAGTAAAACACACAGTAGAACACACAAGATGGTAGGAATCCTGACTGTGATGGCCATAGACAACTAAAGATAAAATGATAACATATGATTGTTAGTCCATTTTAGTTCTACTTCTTCTTCTTATTATTATTATTATTATTATTAAAGCATGACATCAGTATTCAATGGCAATCTTAGCAGGTAGCACTAACGAGATCTGTCCAGCATACCAGCTATATCAGCCACATGAATGTGTGTATCTTATCAGGTTTCACTGAGAAAGACAGGGGTCTGTGCAGCAGCTGTTCTGTTTTCAGCCCATCAGCCCACCATCTCCATACTCAAGACTGTTGAAAAATTTTTACAAGGCAATTGATAGTGTAATGCTTACCTGTGACATGCTAATACACCATGATGCTAACCTTTAGGCACAAGCAGAAATGTTTACCCTTCTCTTACCTGGTAGCACCTAAACAACATGCTGGTTAATGTTGCAGATTTTGTATACTTATGTATGGTATAGTATTCATTTTATAATACTTTAAGACAGCCACACAGCTGGAAAAGATAAGTCATTGAATGCATCACTGCTTTTAAAGAAAGCATACAATTTCATTTTGAAAGCTATGCATTCCAGTAGTTCTGTAATCATTCATCCTAAGTGCTCTCTTTGCTGCTGGGACAGCTGTCCACTTTCTCAGATATGACCAGCTGTCAGCTTTTAGCTGCTCTGACTGATAGGATCTGATGACATGTTCAGTAAAAGACCCTCTGCATCCTCAGGCCTCCTTAGTGTATTTCAGAAATTGCATTTTTAAAAAATGACCTCATCACTACAAACTGCCTTGATCTGAACCACCTCACAGTTTTCAGAGGCTGCATTGTCCAGCCCTTCCTCTTTCCCAAGCTGACAACATAATAACAGCGTCTACTTATCCGCTTGTGTAATTCAGAAAAGCGAGGACAGTAATTACTCCATCCATATCTTCCTTTCTGTCTTTCTGTCACTCCTGCACTTAACATGCAGTGTTTAGCTGTTTCATAGTACAGGGAATTAAGCTTGTGTTTTATATACAGTATTTTTATAGGCTACAGGTATAATTTTTACTGATTCTGCTCAGAAATATTTATATGCTCCAATGAGTTTTAAATGATTTTATTAATTTTGTGAAAATTTTTACATTAAATCTATGCGGGAAAACACATAATGCAACTTTAAATATTCTACATGCTATAAATCATGTTAAGGGCATGTTTACACTTGTTAATTTAAAACACAAATAAGAAAGAAAACAGTAATGAAAAGCGTATCGCTTCAATGGCTTAAACAGCTATAAATCTTGCCTTTTCTAGTCACAGAGTAGTTGTCATTGTCAGTGTTTCCATTCAGAACAATTAAAAGAAAGTATAAATCCATAAAGGCATCCATTTTTCCAGTGTCTTGGTCTGAAGTGCATTGACAGGCAATGACTTGCTGAAAAAGGCTTTGTGTCTCTGCATCTTAGTCAGTTTATTCTGTTCATGCTAGAAGCCAATACTTACCACTCACCACTTATCCAAAATAAGTTTTTTTGCAATGGCACTGACGTTTACAAATATGTATTTGCTATTTTGCTATTATGTTTAGGACGAAAAGAGAACAAGAGAGAAATGCTAGTTAATAAAAGTAGTGAAGTCTACTGCTGAGACAACTGTAGCACTATTTTTGAACTGCAACAAAAATAGAAAGTTAGGGTACAGGGTACAGTTTAAACCAGAGTAATAGTGACCCTTACAAACTTCTTGAGAGCCAGTCGGGAGCCAGTCGGGACTCTCTTGTCTGATCTTAACAGTGTGACGTTACCAAGGCCTAATAATTCAGTCAACACAGCTTGCTGACAGCTGCAAATCAGTCAATTTTCTAAAGGTAAGGTCAATTTAAACAACAATACACCTTAAATACAGCAAACCTTAATACAGCAAAATAGCATTTTTTTCATTATTCATAATTTATGATGAGTGGATTCAATTTACCCTCTCTGTCTACTGTATGCTAATAAATCCTTTGCTGTTATATCATCCACTCTTCTTGGAAGGCTTTCCACTAGATTTTGGAGCGAGCATTAGTGAGGTCAGGCACTGATGTTGGGTGAGGAGGCCTGGAGTGCAGACAGTGTTCCAGTTCATCCCCGTGTTCAGTGGGATTGAGGTCAGGTCTGTGCAGGACATTTGAGTTCTTCCACTCCGTCCTTGGCAAATCCTGTTTTCATGGAGCTTGGCTTTGTGCACAGGAGCATTGTCATGCTGGAACATGTTTGGGTCTCTTAGTTCCTGTGAAGCGAAATGCTACAGCATACAAAGCCTCCTGTAATGCTACAGCATACAAAGCCATTCTATACAATTCAGTGCTTCTATCTTTGTGGAAGAACCACATATGGGTGTGATGGTCAGATGTCCACATATTTTGGCCATTTAGGTTACACATCACACATTCATTCATCATTCATTCATTTTCAATAAGTGCATTATCTTGGTCAGGGTCGCGATGGATCTGATGCCTACCCCAAGAACACTGGATGTGAGGCAGGAATACAAATTGGATGAGACACCAGTCCATCGCAGGGCACCATACACATATGCATACACATTCACACAATTTAGCATAGCCAATCCACCTACTGGCATGTTTTTTCTGAGGTGGGGAAAAAAAGAGAAAACCTGGGGGAACCTGCACAGGAACAGGCAGTAACCCAAGCTCAGGATCAAACCAGGGACCCTAAAGCTGTGAGACAGAAATGCTACCTGCTGTGCCTCTGTGCCACCTCTTATTGATGACTTCTTCATTTTAATTCAACATAGGTTCCATGAGTCACAGGGTGATTGACAGAATTCTGAGTTTTTAAAATATATTTAATGGGATGCTTCTTGGGGGTTTCTTGGGGTGATTTTCTTGTGTTTTCTTGCTGTTATGACAGTGTGTGTATTGGAAAGAAGAATGAGTGTTGGCTTGGTTTATTATGTTCTCATGCATGTTTAAAATAAAAAGTTTTCCAATTTAAAGTAGTGCAAGCTAATCCACAGAAGCTATAAAAGTCTGTGATTAAAACTATTTAATACTATTTATCCTGTGGCCAAATCAACTATTTGGTACATACTTAGTAAGAAAGAATGCACTGGTGAGCTCAGAAACACCAAAAGGCCCGGTGTCAAAGTCAACAATCAAGAGAAGACTTCACCAGAGTAAATACAGAGGGTTTACCACAAGATATAAAACATCAGTAAGCCTCAAAAACAGGAAGACCAGATTAGAGTTTGCCAAAAGCATCTAAAAAAAAGTCTGTATAGTTCTGAACAACATCCTGTGGCCAGATGAGACAAAAATCAACTTGTCCCAGAATGCTGGGAAGAGAAGACTATGGAGAAGAGAAGGAACTGCTCATGATTTGAAGCATACCACTTCGTCTCATGGCATGGGCATGTATGGCTGCCAGTATAACTAGTTCCCTAGTATTTACTAATGATTTGACTTCTATCAAAAGCAGCAGGATGAATTCTGAAGTGTATAGGGTTATATTATTTGCTCAGTTTCAGCCAAATGCTTCAAAACCTATTAGACTATGTGTCATTGAGCAGACAATGAGCATACTTCGAAAGCAACCCAAGACTTTTTTGATGCAAAGAAGTGGAATGTTCTGCAATGGCCAAGTCAATCCCCTGACCTGAATCCAACTGAGCATGCATTTCACTTGCTGAAGGCAAAACTGAAGGCAGAATGCCCCAAGAACATGCAGGAACTGAAGACAGCTATAGTAAAGGCCTGGCAGAGCATCATCAGGGAAGAAACCCAGTGTCTGGTGATGTCTGTGGGTTCCAGACTTCAGGCAGTTATTGACTGCAAAGGATTTGCAACCAAGAATTAAAAATTACAGTTTAAATTATGTTTACGTTAGTTCGTCCAATTACTCTTGAAGGGGCTATGTATGAAAATGGTTGTAATTCCTACACTGTTCATCTGATTTGGATGTAAATTAAAGGTTGAAATCTCATATTCATATTCATTATTGAATTTCAACTCTGATATACTGTGGTGCTCAGCTAAAATAACAATACTTTTGTCACTGTTTAAATACAGGGTGTCCCAAAAGTCTTGATACACATGGGAAATTAACACTTTTTAGCAAAATGTTTTCCAAATTTTTTCATACTTAGTTTATATAATTTTTTTTTAAATAGCCTTTAAGAATGCCTTTGACAAAAGAAGAACCTATTGAAATCATTCTCATGGCTGGATCGGGAAGCTGAGCCAAGGTTGCAATGGACACGAAATTACATGCATAACACGAGTTCATGATGAGTGGGAGAGATGTCTCCATGTGTTTACAAAGAAATGGTAATCATGTAGAGGATATTTTGTAAATAAAGTTACATTTTGATAAAAAGTGTTAATTTCCCCTTATGTATGGAGACTTTTGGGACACCCTGTATTTATGGACTGGACTGTATATAACTGTTGATTTCCTTCTCAGTATGGAGGACATGCCAGTAGTTATATAATATATTAAGAAAAGAACACTTCTTACCTGTTGTCATATTCAATTAGTGGATGCAATGCATGAATTACTCCTTTGTTTGTACCTTGTATGTCACAGAAAGGTGATGTAAAGCAGTGACAGCCGACCATGCTGCTGGCTTAATGGTGTGACTTATGAGTGAATCCACTGAGAGGTGTTGGACATTCCTCAGCCTCACTCCTTCTGTTTCACATCTCTGCTCTGCACTGACAAGGTGTCTCTTGATATAGGCCTGAATCATTCATCAGACATAGCACTTCTCACAACCCAAATATGATAAACCAGGTGAAGTGTTAAAGTTCAGCGAATGGTACTATATATGTAATAAGCTGGACACATTATAGATTAATGGATTCCAAATCCAACACAGCAGGGACCAATTAACTGGTTACATGCTTCGAATGAAGGATAGTTTACAGCTCAGTCTTTCCTTTATGATAAATTGCTTCTTGTGATAAATCTGTTTCCTTATTTGAACTATTTTTAAAGATATGAACTTTCTTCCAGTGCCAGGTTTTTTTTTTACATAACTAGCTGCAAGAATACATTATGTCAACAACCAGTCTCCAGAGTATATTTAAGCACCTTGTGTGTGCATGCATGGACATATGCATGTGCATGTGTGTGTGTGCGTGAAATAAACAAAGGCAAGATAAAGATTTATTGCAATGATTGACTCATTTTTATAAATCATAACATCAGAAAAATATCAGCTAATTTTCTCTGTTAAATTCTTATTTATATATATATATATAATACTACTATTACTCACCGAGCACATTGTTAGGAACACCTGTACATCTACTCATTCATGCAATTATCTAATCAGACAATCATGTGGCAGCGGTGCAAAGCATAAAATCAGCAGCTTTGGGTAACATTCACATCAACCAGCAGAATGGGGAAAAAATGTGATCTCAGTGATTTTGACTCTGGTGTGATTGCTTATATATATATATAAGAAACAATTTGAAACTATTACACCGCCTGTAGTCTGGGATGGATTAAGAGCTCGTCACCAGAGAATTGCTTGGCCCTACAGTAGTGAATTATGGTCTTCTTCCAAGAAAAAGATGGAGCAAGACAGAAAAAAGAGTAGTGCAGCTTACTTTGGCCATATTGCTAATGCTGAGGCAGAGAGGTAAAGGTTCTCAGATATAAAAATGTTTGTATTTGCCTTTGTTTCACTGACAGCCTATTTTTCATACCCAACAGTAGGAGTTATACAGCCATGATTTACGTAGGATGTGTTCTATATCATAGGGAAATATATATCAATGTAAGCCATGAAAATGTTCCAATTATTGTTCTCTTATTATTAACTTCTGTTCATTATGTTCTTATAAGCCTGTCACCTATTCTGATATTTTCTACAGGTCTTTACTCCTGTTAGCACAACTAAGCAAAGACGTGTGCCTGCAACAGCTCAGGCATACAGGTGAAAATACAGTACACATGAAACCACATGCAAATGCAAAGACATTTAATTCACTCTGACAAAAGAGCAGTTCTAGGAAAAAGATAACATAGAGCACAGGAAATATTTTTCAGTGTCAAATTTCTGGTGAGCAAAAGGAGGTATTGTTATATAATATGTACACAGTCTGAATATAATAACTGTGATAAATCATAGTGTGGGGCACCAGCACAAAACTATAGAAGCTTGCTGCCTGAAAGTATTACATTGCAATTACAATTCAAGTACCTCTTAAGACACTATCAACAGTTTAATGATGAAGTTTTAGTAAAATGTGGCCTGCAAGGGAATTAGATGAGGTGGAGTTGCTAAGTCTATAGAAAAATAGGCTTGTTCTCTTTTTTTCTAGTTTCTGAGGTATGTAATATTGATTTATGATCTATGGGCTAATGCTATTTCAGAAACAACAACAACAACATGTCATGACCTTATTATTAAATAGTTTTGTTTGGGTTAAGAATGAACGGGGGAACCTTATAAATACTAAGGTCATGAAATGTGACAAGACTTTGAGCTAAACATTTAAAAATAGTTCTATAGAAAAGCAATAGCCAGACCTACCAAGCTTAAATCTGGACTTGCAATGAAACCAAAAGATCCTAAAAACACAAATAATTTTGTGACTGCTATCCAGGCTTGACGTCACAGCAGCAACAAAAAGAGAGCTGATGAACTTAAGTCAGGTCTATGTCAACTTTAGCTGATAAACTTAAGTCAGATCTATATGAAGAGCTTTATGAAGAAGTCTAAAGATCTATATGAAGAAGTCTAAAGATGCGGGGACATGGCTGGAGAAAAGAGCCACAGGAACTCTTACAGAAACATGAAGGAGGTGTGTGTACTATGGAGGAGTGTAGTGTGGGGGAGTCTTTCCATACTCCTCCACAGGTTATTGTTTACACTGACAGCTCCATGAGCTCTGCCTTTAGCTACATTCATCATGTCTACATAGTCCAACTGTGTCACACAACTGACCACCAGCAATATATTCAACCCTCAAATCTCTTTAGTGACCTGCCCGCCTATCAGGGGGCTTTGGCTGAGTGTTGGGTTGGGAATGAATGAGCTGGTATTTAAGATACCTGTTTTCCACAACAACAGCTATTTGCAGTGGGATATTAAGAAAAAGCATGACTCCAAATGTCACCAAAGCTTTATGTCTAGGTCTTAGCGTAACAGGCAAAACGAGCTGGAATGCTACTTTTATCACAAACCAGACCCTTCACATGGAGGCAGTAGGACTATGTCCAGAGTAACGTGACTCGGCTATATCACCACAAACACTAATCAGCCCTGACACCTCCACAGAAGGATTGTGAATAAGGGTTGGGGGCCGGGTGAGTTACAGAGCACAGTAACTCTGTAAGGGGATGATTGGTGCACCATGCCTCAAGCCTTCACATTTGTTTAGATGTACATCTAAGGCCCACCTGAGAAGGACCTCACATGTCTGCTTTGAATTATGGCTGTGTATGTCAGGGCTCAATGTGGCTTGTATTAGGGGGAGCCGTGGAGAAGCAATCGGAAATGGGTTCAGATAGTGTGCGCTGAGCAGGATGACCTAATTACTTCACTATTTCTTGAATCCAGTATCACCAACAACTTGGTCTTTCCCAAACCAAAATGATTACTAGACTCCTGATCATTTTTCACAGCATGTCATCCACAAACTGTAAATAAATAGCCTCGAAAGAAGAAACCCTTAAACCCTGAAAGAAACTCGAGTCACAATTTTCAGTTTGCTGAAGCACCATTCGAGATTGTTATTTAATATTATATTATTGTATTGTATTGCATTGCATGGTATGTATTGAATTTTATAAATAATATAATGGAGTGCTGTTATAGGAAAATATTAATGGTTTGATGCCTTCCCATAACAACACATCCCAAAGTGTTTTATTCCTCTTATACCGCAATAATTATTTTATTATAAATTTTTTTTATTTACCAAGGAACATCATGTCATCCTTTTTCTCTGTTTATAGTTATGTTTGTTTAACATCCACAAAACAAGTTAGTGTGTTATTACTTAACAAATTCGTGTTATTACTTAAAGGAACAGCTTTACATCTAGCACTGGAGACTCCTTCCATAAGGAAGGAATAACACATGATGGAATGTGCTGTTAAGCAAAAATAATACACACTGGGGTGGTGTGATAGTCATTGACATGAAGTGTATTCTTTTTGTATAACAGCACAGTTCAAAGCGTGTTTTTCCGCTTATACCACAGCAATTTGCCAACCATTACAATTTTCTGAACAGCAACATCATGCTTTTTAACTGTTTATAGTTACATTTAATGTTGTGGAACATCTGCAAGGCAAGTTAGTTCCTGTTATTGCTTATGATTGTATCTAACCAGTGTTCACCAGCTCCTCTTTTCTCTCTCTTGAAGTTAATAAGACCAAAAATAACGCAGCTTGTCATGTGACTTAGAAATCGGAGAACTGAAAACCCCTCTTTCCTGAAGAGGGGAAAGTTTCAGTAAGTTTCCATGTCTGACCATTATAAAGCTCTGACACTCGAGTCTCGTTCCATAAATGTTACTTAAACTACAACACCACAATAATTATGTTTTTTTGTTGTTGTTGTTGAACAACATGTTTTTTAATATTAGCCTTAGATTATGTGGAGCATCTGCTGTACAAACCTCTGTGTATGAGCTGTTACCATAGGAACAACGTACGTTAGTATTAGAACTAGCAAATAATATGAACTTATCATTTACGTTACAGACGGGACCTACCGTCAGAGTGGTGCTGCTACAGAAAATTAATGCACACCTTCTGATTTGAGAATTCAACAAACAAGTTCAATAAATTCAATATTCAAGAAAGTCAACTCAATTCAATACTCAACAAATGCAGTTCAATAATTCAATGCGTCTCCATACAAAAATCCGCACCATATCAACAATTATGTTTTTTTCTTTGTTAAATGACAGTACATTTTTTAAAATATGTTTATTATATTTATTAAATTACATATTAATTATTTATAAGATTTATTAATTTACGCAGAGAGTCCAGCAGAAGTTTCTGTGTATGTTGTTACTATAGAAATGATAACATGTAAGGCTCAATGGTTAAGGCTCTGGGTTACTGATCAGAAGGTGGGGTTTAAGCCCCAGCACTGCCAAGCTGCCACTATTGGGCCCTTGAGCAAGTCCCTTCTCTGCTCCGGGCACTGTATCATGGCTGACCCTGTGCTCTGACCCCAGCTTCCTAACAGGCTGGGATAAGAGAAGAAAAGAATTTCACTGTGCTGTAATGTATATGTGACAAATAACCGCTTCTTCTTCTTCTTCTTCTTCTTCACTATCTCAAGAGCTGCTGTTATAAAAAATTAATCAACACCTTCTGACCAATTAGAATCGAGACTTCAACATTATATTATATTATACATTATTTTATTAGAATCGAGACTTCAACATTATATTATATCATACATTATATTATATTTTTTTAATTATTATATAAAAAATTTTTATTTGCTTTCAGAGGAGAAATGAGTGAAAGAAACAAACAACAAATAAGTAGACTTTGGCTACAAAAGCACTGTAACTATGTTGAGCCTTGTGACTTTTTATCTAAATGGAATCTGTGGTAATTAGTTTTTGCCTTTTGAATTAAATTTGCATAATTGTTGAAATTAGTGTTTAAGCATTTAGAGTGAGTAGGAATACCCCAAAAGAGCCCTAATCCTGTTTTATCAGCCAGGTTTAATGAAACAATTTAACACTGTATCCTGTCCCTGAGGAAAGACTTTGTGAAGAAAAGTCCCCTCCTTCCCACCCCACTGCACTGGGTGACCATGATCTTATCTATAATAACCCACAGGAAGGAAAAAAGACTGGTTCAACAGGCTGCAGCACACACACACACACACACACACACACACACACACTTTTCTTCTTCTCTGACTGAAAATCCCTCTTTTGTACCAAGTTTACCAACTTTGTGACAAAGCCAGGGATTTCCTCTTCAGAGTTCAGCACTTGTGCATTCAGCCCAGTTTGCAGATACTGAGAGCTGCTAACTGGACTATGTGCTTCTCTTAAAGCCTCAGCCAAACCCATAATACCCCCAATCTCCATTCTGGATATCTCTCTGAGCCCACAGCCAGCCTCCAGGGCACAGTGGGTTACCCAACTAGCTCCAGAATACTGATAAGTTAGCCATTTACCCCGCCCTCCCCTTCCCCCGCTTTCTTCTTCCCCTCAGTTCATATTTTTGTGGAGGTCCATTGACTTCCTCTTCTTCTCAGGCTGTCTCTAATCCGAGGCTCAGTATCCAGGGAAGCTCTCCACAGTGCAGGCTTTATTTGGCCCTTATTACTTCAGCGCTTGCAGGCTTATCTCTTGCCTGGTGACAGTCTTTTCAAGCCTGCCCTTAATGACTTGGGGAATCTCACATGCTTGGCTTCCCAGGGTTGCAAGCACCCAATGATGTCAGAACAGTGAGGAGAGAAGAGGGAGATGGACTGGGGGTGAAATTCTTAAGAATGTGTGTAGCTGGGTGCGTCTGTAAAAGAAGAAAAGCAGAAATGTGTCTCGTTGCACATTCATAGAACACTATCATATGACGTCACACTGTATAACCGTTACCCTTTTGAGGATCATGTTGGGAACTGACCACATCAGTGTATTGGAGTCTGCGCTGCATTAAGATTCATTTTCATTTACACATACATTTCAAATACACTAGACTACATCTTCAACAAGCAACAGTGCGATGGATCTTCCCTTGTCATGCTACCTCTTATCCATGTTAGCTAAATAGCTGTGTTACGGGACAACCGAGTGGTTCATTTTGGCAGCAAGCATTGCTTAAATTAGCAAAAGCTTTTTAGCTGATATTGACATACCCTCCCTATAATGGCAGAGCTTTTCAGTTTAAGTGGAATCAGCAGTTCGAGAGAATGTACTAAGTCTATTTTATTGGCTTGTTGTGGTACCACTTCTTCTCTTTTGAAGAAAGGTGAGTCATTTTAGCCTTCTTTCACCTCTAGTTAAGTTCGTGTTGTGCAGAAATTTTGTCTCAAATATGGTGACTGCTACAGAAAAATCACACCACCTAAATGCTAGGATTATAAGCAACAGAATTAGTGACTGAAGTAAGTGATTTTGTACATGACATACACAGGCTGCTCTGGCCTATATCAAACCTAAGGGCAATAAAATAACAGAACACAGTGAGCCTATAGAAATGACTTCGTAAAACAATTAATCGGCACTTGACACTTGTAAGACGTCTGAAGTGAAGCTGTCATCTTACCTAGCTATCTTCCACAGTGAACGCACATGTAAATCATAACAAACAATGTACTTAAATATTGGTATTCCATGAGTGCTATCTCCACTATGTTTTTAGACATCACTACCAAATGGCAGAGTCTGAAAATAGTGCACTGTATATTAAATAGGGCATAGTTTCAGACACAGAGCATGCTGCAGGAACAGACATACGCAAATACAGCATCTCTTAAGCAATCTGTCACACTCAGACCCTGCCATCCATCTGATGAGTAGAAATTGTGCTCTTGGGAAGTGACTAAATGTTGGTACGAATACAGCCATGCTTCCCAGTACTTACGTAGTGCTCTTACAAGTAAACCCTTGGGGAAGTTAATGAGTCCCTGTGTCCCTCTGCATGGATGGGTTGCAGTTGGCTGTTTCTCCCTCAGATGGCATCCAGACCCTGTCCCTTTAGGATGGAGTGGAAAGTTTATGTCCATGGTTTGCCTCTTCACTATCAGAAATGCTTTAGAGCCCTGGATAACAAAGACAATCCATCCAATTAAACAAATAATGACTTGAGTGGAGATAATTACAGCAGTGGAAACTGCAGACATGCACACCCTGGAGCAGAAGAGAAAACATGCATGAGTCGGTATATCAGACATCTAAACCCTGACATAGAGTCAGGGACCAGATCAGTTCTGGTGTCTGTATGTGGCTGTGTGTGATTCTGAGGGGAAATTGTTGCTAGTAAGTAGAATGTGGTCATAGAATTCACTATAACATGCAAAATACAGGGTGTCCCAAAAGTGTCCATAGACAGGGGAAATTAACACTTTTTAGCAAAATGTCTTCCAAAATTTTTCATATTCAGTTTATATTATTATTTTTTTTTTTTCAGATAGCCTTTAAGAATGCCTTTGACAAAAGAATAATGTGTTGAAATCATTCTTATGGCTGGATCAGGAAGTTGTCGCAACGCTGCGATGGACTTTAAGAGTAAACTTGGCAAGCGCATCACACACAACACTGTTGCCAAACCTATTAACAGATTAAAAAAGACTGGTAGTGTTGCAGACCAACCAAGAAGAGGACGTCTGCAAACATCCTCCAACGTGGTCCTGGCACACATAGTCCCCTGTGTATGGAGACTTTTGGGACACCATGTATAAAATTAGGGGTCTGTGTTTGATTATGATTACGATTGGTTGAATCTGTTTTTGTGAACACTTCCTACAGCAACCAATCTTGAATACCACAGTGCTGTTGAATTCTTCAATCTGATTGGTCAGAAGGTGTTGATTCATTTTTTATAACAGCTGCTCTGACAGCTCTGACAGTGACCAGGCATATCACAGGTTGGCTTTGCGGTTTCTTAGTAACATACATTTCTTTGTTTTATTATTATTTATTTCAAGAGGCGGGGCTGGAGAAGAGACACCTATTTATAGCTGCTATGTATAATGTAAGTGCTAAAAGGAACTAACTTTTTTCATGGACATTCCACACATTAAATGTAACTATGTATGTCATTCTTTAATAAATGAAATTCGCATTGGTTAATTGCTGTGGTAAAGGGAATAAAAGACTCTGGCTGTATTGTTATTCACACCATCCCATCACTGGTTAATTTCCTGTAACATGCCCTGTTGTGTTTTAATCTTTACTTAAAGAACAATCATGCAATTTATTAAACTCCTCAATAAGAACAAATGTAAGACATTTATTTCTACATTTTTCTAAACACAAATCAGTGTTTTAATTAGTCTATATTACCTCTTGGGCAGCTTTTCTCCCATCGGTAAACAGACTGATGGTGACTGATTATTAAACATTAGAAATAGTACAGTCTTTAGGAATAGGAGCTCATGATTCTTCTCCAGAGATTAATCTATTTAAACTGAGGCCTTGAGAACACGACACACTGACCCCCTCCTCTTCCCTGGGTGCTTTCATTCTTCACTGAAAAGACTCGAGGATTATAGCAAGGTACTAATTGGAGATCAAATTTGGTAGAAAGTCCATTGATAGAGAGCTTTCGAGCCTTTGTTGAGTTGTGCAAACTGTCTCACTCTTTATAGAATACTATGTGTAAGTACTACATTTGAGGGCTGTTAGGCCAGTTATCTGCATCAGTGCTTTCGTTCTCTACAGGCTAAGCACAGTGGAGGCAGACGTCAATTAGCTTGGGAAGGGTGGTGTTTTTTTCCACAACTTAGTCTAAACACTGCAGTTAGAAACACACTTTGTAGTGACAAAGTTGCTTTCCTTCAAACTAGTCTACAAAAAGTGGATCCAAGGGTAATCATAGTGTTACTTTGCTCTTTTGGTTAAACATGACTGAATTTGTGGCACAGTTACGTACATGATGTTGTATTTAGTAACATGCAGAGCTTATAATCTAGAAAATAGGAAGCTGCAAAAAAAAAGTTATACTGTAATATTATGGTATGAAATTGTTGTTATGACAAGACCAATACACAGAAATAAAAGTACAATATATGTTTAAGTTACTTATTCAATCAAAGGAGAAGGATTACACACGGAGAGAGAAAAAAGGGAAGCTGTTTTGACATCTCGTAAAATATAATTATTGGATTTAGAAATTGGAAATTCCATCCAGTGTTGAAATTAAATAGAAAATAGTAAAAGTCGCAAAACAGATGTGTTTCAAATCAATACCAGTGTGTTATTATATTTAACACAGGCAGTGTGGTCATAATTTTAAAGACAAATACGTGTAGTGTCGTAGCAAAGGCAACTTACCTTACTTGCATGATGCTTATCTAAACATCTAAACTCGTGGGGGAAAGAATTTAAAAAGCAGTAGCGATAGTGCATTAGAATAAAACAAAGCTAACTTACTTTCAACAAACAAATACTGCTTCATACTAAATGCAATGTGTGTGTGTGTGTGTGTGTGTGTGTGTGTGTGTGTGTGTGTGCGTGTGTGTGTGTTAGTATACACAATTGTGTGTGACCAGGCAATTAGTTGTCTGGTCAAAACATAGAGAACAAAGTCTAGTTTGACCTCTAACCTTCCTCCTGAGAGGTTAAAAGAGGTCATGGAGTAATGACACCTTTCAGAACATGAACAGAAATTACCCACTTACCTGTAGACTGCATGAATGGTTTCAAACTCACACCCAGTCACACAAAACCTTGGACCATTGGCACAAAAAAATATAACCTTTTCAATTACTTTACAGCCTTTAACATGTCCACTTCTCAAAAGGAGTTTGAGTATAACTATTGTTCTATTATTTTCTACTCTAGCCGTTGATATGGTATGGCAGGTAAAAATGGGCCTTTATGGATTAATAATTAATTAATTAATTAATTAATAATTAACTAATTAATTATTAGTTAAACCTTTGTTGTCCCAGTCAAACCACTTACATACCCAAACTCAGGTAGTACTCAGGTCACTAATGGACTTCAGCTACCCTTCCTATTTCTCTCTTAGATCTTCCCTGGTGATCAGCACAGTTTGTTTGTCTGGTCAGGAGAGATGGCTATGCGACAGAGAGCAAATAAAACTCCCTCAGAGCAGAGAGATATCTCCACATCTCCACATTCCTACTGGACCAATGAGAAACACAGCCCTGGGGCCACACAGATGAGGGGCCTTTTGTAGGAGATAGGGCTGGAGACGAGAAAACTTCCTCTTTGTTGGCTTTGGAAGATATTCTGATGGACGAGGGGAGGCCTGTCCACATATTTCCTCTTTTGAAGCCAACCTTCAGGTGTTTTGGTAAATAGCTGACTTCAAGATGGCGGGGGGAGGAATTGGTGTTCCATACTGTTGCCTCGCACCTCCGGGGTTGGGGGTTCAATTCCTGCCTCCACCCTGTGTGCGCAGAGCTTGCATGTTCTACCCGTGCCATGGGGGTTTCCTCCGGGTACCCTAGTTTCCTCGCCCAGTCCAAAGACATGAATTGTAGGCTGATTGACTATTCCAAATTGTCCATAGTGTGTGACTGTGTGTGCAATTATGCCCTGAGACGGGCTGGCACCCTGACCAGGGTGCCCCAAGCCTTGTGCCCCGGGTTCCCTGAGATATAACTGTTGTATAACTGCATACAACCGTTCATTATTAATAGTGTTATACATTATAAGTGCAGTAGTATAGAGTTGCAGTTCTTATTTCCCATTTGAAAGGCCTGACATAGCTAAGCATGTGCCTGAATTATTAGGGGGAATGCTTTTAACTTTAAAAACCCCATGCTTGGCTGCTTAGTAATTGAAGAGTAGATCCAGAGCAAGTGTTAGTGCACTACACAGACAACATTCCTGTTAAGGGTTTGGGGAAGTTTCCTCTGGAACTACTCATTGCTGGAAAACCTGAAAAGAATATACAGTTTGTCTTTAAATATAGTTTTAAAGTGTTATGGCGTGGGAGGGCTACAGAATTATCCCCCCACACAGCAAGAAGTCTATTCATGTTACTGTTGTCAGTCTTCTACTCCCTCCATTTCCTCCACCTTCTCAATTTTACGTCACAATTTTAAACAGCACACAATTCCATATCATGGTGAGCCAGTGATTAAAGTTGCAAACTCTGTGTTCCCATAAATGGCATAAGTGCTTTTTCTCTATGAGGTCTCATTTGTGTATGTATATACAAATTTGCATACGTAAGTGGCATAAAGCCTTAACAATTCCATCTGCTTGTTTTGGGGGATTAGAAAATTGTTAGACCTTTATAAGAGACAACAGCAGACCCAGCATGAAGTACTGTGCTGACTGGTAATGTGACGCACAAAGAGAGGATTTGAGAACCACACACTGTGCAGGGACGCTTCATGACTCACAGTAGAGGGAAAAGCTACAATGTCCTCCAGAATTATTGGCATTTTTTATAAAAAATTAACAAATACACTTGACCACTTTATTAGGAACACTTGTACACCTGCTCATTCATGCAGTTATCCACTCAACCAATCATGTAGCAGAAGCAGAATGTATAAAATCATGCAGATTCAGGTCAAAAGCTTCAGTTAAGGTTTACATCAAACACCAGAATGGGGAAAATGTGATCTCAGTAACTTTGACCTTTGCATGGTTGTTGGTCCCAAATGGGCTGGGGTGAGTTTTTTAGAAACTGCTAATCTCCTGGGATTTTCATGCACAGCAGAATAGTGCAAAAAACATCCAGTAAGCAGCAGTTCTGCATTTGGAAATGCCTTGTTGATGAAAGATAAGGTAAGAGGAGAATGGCCAGACTAGTTCATAATGGAAACTTAAATAACCGATCTTTACGACTGTGATGAGCAGAATAGCATCTCAGAATGCACAACATGATGTACTTTGAGGCAAATGGGCTACAATAGCAGAAGACTACATCAGGTTCCGCTCCTGTGAACAGGAAGAACACCCAAGAACAGGAATCTGAGACTGTAGTGGGAACAGTCTCACTGAAACTGGAAAGTTGAAGATATAACTATTAGTTTTCCTAATAAAGTGGATAGTGAGTGTATATAAAAAAGAACATGCAATAAGTGAGATTTTGAGCTTAAACATACAGGGATGCTGTATAGTTTTATTTAAACACATTTTCTTTCAAAAACATAAAGGTTTTTTTTGTTATAGTGCATTTTTTCCTCCAAAACACTGGTTTCAAAATTATTTTCACCCATAGAATTTACATATTTGGTGAAGACTCTTGTAGAGAAGAAAAACAGCACTGAGTTTCTATCTGTAATGACTGGCAATGACTGACATCCCATTAAGAATCTTGTACCACTTCTTCAGTTAGATGTTTGCACATGTACAATTCAGGCCACAAATCTGGAGACTGAGATGGTCATTGGCAGAGGTAAGAGGTTTTGGGCTAAACTCATGGTATTACTTATGCCATTAAAACTCCCTTAATGCCTAAAACCCCTTGGACCACCAGTCAGAAAAAAACCCTTAACATCAAAAATGCAGCACCATGTTTTACAGTGGCTATCCAGAATTTTTTTTTGTATACAGTCACTCCCACACATTCCTTTTTTTTTACCAAACATGCCAATGGTGTGTATGACCAAAAGGTTAGTTTTAGGACTCACATGACCACAATATACGATTCCAATTGTAGTTTCAATAACACTTTGTGAAGTTCAGACACTGCATTTTGTGGTTTACTTTCAGGAAGGGCTTCTTTCTTGCACCACTTCCAAACAGCTTGTTTTTATATAATTGGCATATAACAGTTGTGCATTTCTGTCCCCCACACATCTGTCTCAATGTGTGGCAGACAGTACGCTCAATGGTCCTGGCAATTCCTGGAAATTTCTCAACTGTTCCATACTTTTGAAACTTTTGTCCATTACTAATTTACTAATATCCATTATGCAGCTTTTTCATGTCAACATCCATCTCTATCATTTATGTACTTTTTATTTTTTGATTAATTTCTCTTTTTTTTAGTACATTTTAGATGTACTAAAGGGGACATTTTAAGTGTAGGTAGTGTTGATCATGTATAAAAAGCAATTATTTTCTTACATTGCAGTTTAATACTTATATCAGCTCTCTCCAGCAAGGCAGAATGCATTAAGACTTGGACAATAAATCCAATAAATTGGTTTTCTTAAATTCACAGTCCACTTACACTGATACATCTCTTCCACGGATACACGGAAATTTTGATTTTGGCCCCAGAGCAGTGTTTTTGTTTTTTTTTTCACACAGGAATCGTTTCAAGGATAGTTCAAACATAGTAATATATGAATTGAAAAAAATACATACAATTCATAATACCTGAAGAGCTATCTCCGTTTACAGTACAAGCTCACACTTGCTGACAAGAGAAAGTGGGAGGACCGGATGACATGTACATTGTATTATTCGAAGAAAGAAGCCCCTGTTTTTTTCTTCATTTGTCATTTAACTAAAGTCTTTAGATTGGGCTTTGAAGTCATTCAGACAGGTAACCGGTGTAATGCCTGGTGGATTGTTTGTTTAGCTTGAGAAAAGGCATAAGAGTATCTATTTCTTTTTAGCTGCCACTCTTGTGACACTTGCAGACTGAATGCCACAAAGGGGAAAAGTAATAAAGAGGAATGACTTTACGAAAGTCAAAAAAATTTTTTTTTTAAAAAAACATAACACAGTTAAGAAGGTGTGATGGGGCCTGTCTCAAAGCTGGCAAAGCTACAAAGGTGGTTTTGTTTGAATGTGTTTATGTGTGTGCATGTGCACGTTTCTATAATGTGTGGCTCAATTTTGAATTACAATGAAGGCATACTTCTTTTCTTCACTTGTCTACAGCATGACACACTTTAAAATGCCTAAGACACAGGCTGATGGTCTGTCTCTGTATGTAAAACAATTCCTAGGAGATTGAAACAATCTCAAACTGTTTGGTGGTGCAAACAAGAAGTACGAAAGAAGGTCCTCAAGGGTATTAGCGATATTGCTTTGTTCAATCACAACTGCACATCCTGAGTGGCGTTAAGCCTTAAGTCATATATGCAGACCACGGAGGATAAGACACTGCACAAATAGATCCTTCACCTCTGCCCTCAATAACTTAAACCTCAATAAATCTGACCATCAAGTCCTGAGAGGGAATTGGTAAGAATTACCCTTGGGGGCAAATTTGAGCTCTTGATCACAGTGGTAAGCTTCAGGGTTGATCAAGAAACTGCATCAAACTCAAATACAGACTAAACATGCACAGGATTTTGGTAAAGTTATAAAAACTTGTTAAAGCTTCCATTGGCATGCATGGATTAGTAGTGTGTCAGAGACTCAGCCTCCTCATCCACTTCCATTCTGAAGTAAAAGTTATCCAATCGCAATCCCCAAAATTAACCTTCACCTTATGAACAAAACTACAAAGCTAATCTCAGATCAAGGCTAAAGGGGAACTTTTGTCAACAATAGGCACCGCATCACCGGCGTCCATTCCCAAAAGCACCATTTTTCAGAGGTTAGCTTCCATCAATCATTCACTAAAGCTAATGAGAGATCCACCAATCAAAGGTCACGGCTGAGCTGGAATTGCCACCTGATTCCCAAACACTTACCTCAAGGCTATATCCTGTTAGAATCTGAACAAAAGAAAGAAATCAGGGGGAGGCTTTACAATATCTGGTGGATTAACCTTTTGTGCTGATATGTGGGTCTCCTGACCTGGCTGAGTGGTAGAATGATGACCAAGGATGGGACTGGATAAACAGAAAAGAAAAAAAAAATATTTGGAGGAGGTCACCTTTAGCTTTCCTTTCCTAATAAATTAAACCATAGGTCAAAGTTCTAAGCAAAAGAATAGGGCTTAACTGTCTAACACGCTGGTGCTAGTTAACATTTAGCTATAGGCTACACATTGAGTACCTAAAGATTAAATTGAGCTTGTGGAACTTAGTTACCAAGCTCAACACATTTAGTTTGGCTCAGTCAAACTGTGAATTTATGACTAAATCCAAACTGTACCATCCAAAATGCTTCAATCGTGTGAACTATAATGTTTCTAAATGCCACTACTGCCCTCTATGTGCTGCTACAGAAAACAAGCCAATCATCCAAAATAAACCAAACTCCCTTTTTCAGGGACTATAGGGAGTGAAACAATTTAATGCACTCTGTGGGTGGGGGTATTAGAGGCTATAAAAACAAGTACACATTTGTGCGCGCACACACACACACACACACACACACACACAAACACATGCGTGCATTTTTCTATTTAAATGTTGATAAAGGACCTAGTCCAGCAAAATTTGAACCATGTGCAAGTAAGTAAGGCTTGCATAATCAATGCACCTGGAACCTGGAGACATATTTCACTGTCGAGTTGTAATGAAAGCCCATCACGGTTTTCTTCTCTCCCTCAAGCAAAATGATTAATGTATTTGCTTTTTTTTATACAGATGTGGCTTTTTTTGCATGTATGTATGTATGTATAGGGTGATCTTTGTGTGAAATGATTGTATTGGCTCTTGTGTGCACAATGTAATTTTACAAAGGCGATGTATCCCTTTGTAAATGAGTATTGCATACTAACATGTATAACTTCCACAAAAAAAAAAACACTGCTAAATCCAAAACTTTTTTGTAATTCATCCATTTCATTAAGAACTCCAGGGCAGGGTCAAACGGGTCAAGAACTTTGCCATAGTGCTTTGCTTATATTGATTGCAGTGCTTCCTCCTCCTGAATGCAGATGCAGGCTGACTTCTGACACAGAGATTGTACTGAATAGTGAGAATGAAAGAATGGAGAGACAGGAAGAAAAGCCCCCCATGGCTAACCCTGTCTATCAGAGTGAGTGGAAAAGGAAGCTGGCAAGAGTCTTAGAGAAAGATCACTAATGACTATAGACTCCAAACTCTCACTTCTACTGTTTAGGCCTCAATTCACATCTGTGTCCTGTGACACTAGCAGTAGCAGTGTCTAATTGTATTTCTATACAATTAGACAGATCTATTGGGAAGTGTTATTTCTTGGTGTTTTAAATCACAGAGATCACGCTGAAATGCACTCCTGAGACCTCCTGTGCCACCATTTGCTCGTTTACTTTTGCTGCAGTGAACTGTTTGTTTGGGGAAAAGCTAGAAACAGGGAAATTCACTTATATAATCTTCTTATACACAAAGGTAAAATCATGATAATGATTAAAATGTTTGATGTAAAATTCAAACTAACACATGTTTGGGTGTACAAAATTTTCCAAAAATATCTCCTGGGATTTTTTTCTTAAAAGATTAGTCATTATTTGGTTATCTGTAATACCCGATGCAGCCCATCAAGGGCCATGAGGCTTAAACATTTAAAGAAATCAAAGGGAAAAGCTATCCCATACTAAGTTCCTTTATCTATTTGTTTAATTCTTGCTAATTTCCTGACCAATGATTTGTTGTTAAGACCATTAAAAGCTTAATATTTGTCCATTTTGTGTTTGACCCTTTTTTTTGCCCAGGAGTGTAGATACAGGTAATATACAGAAGATTTACATCCTGAGGTCTGTGTGTGATACTGGTTTCCCCTGCTGTTAACGTGATTTCTGCTCTGTACGCCACTTACGTGATCAGTGGGGTCCTGCTGATATTCCCTGCCCACCTCTGACCACTTCCTGTGCCAAGTGTGTTTCTCTGATGGTGATTTAAACCACTCTGGCATCTCTCCACCAGGGCTCTTGTTTTCCATCAGCAGGGGAGCTTCCTCTTCCCCTCCATCTCTCTCTCTTTCATTTCAGTTCAATTCAATGGGCTTTGTGGGCATGACAGTTTATTGCCAGAGCATTCAGATGATTCCAGCAACACTACAATAATAAATGGTAGTATCGCTTCTCTTACTCTATTCCCTTTTTGTGTGTGTTCATATATAAAGCACACTAAAATGATCTTCTTACTGAATTCAGTGCAGCCAGCACAAAGTTGGCTCACATTAGACAAATGTTTCTATTATTTTTTTTATTTTTTAAGAAATGGATCCTCATGAGTCTATGGATGGTTAACGTTTCTAGCTTTCTAAAGTTCTACCTTTTCGGAAAGGGAAACCTGCTGTTGTAGGATTCTACCTAGAATCCTTAAAATTTCCTTGAGAGGGAAAAAAATACTTTAGGCTGCTAAAAAAAAATTTCTGAGAATGTACTTTATTATTCTTAGCTTTCCGATCTCTTATTGGTTTGTAATATTTTAACATTCTGTATAATTCATGCCATTTCCAAACTGAAATAATGATTTCTTTTGTTCTATTAAGGTAGAAGAGGACAATAACAGTCCAAGAGCAAAAAGGACGACTATTGAAATGTTGGTGTGTTCATTAAAATGTGCTTGTGTCACTTTCATCAAAACATAGACACAATGTAGGTCTTGAATACATGTAAATGAAAGCCTTCCTGAATGAATATGGGGCAGTCTGAGTGTATTCAGCACTCACAGTCGTCACATAGTGCCCTCTATCATCAAGGAGAAACATTACTAAACCACTGTCTAAATGGCATGTCTATTCTGACACACACACACACACACACACACACACATACAGTATTAGAATACATCACTAAGCAAAGTTATATTTTGTCATTATGTTATAATCAATAGTTTAATAGCACAGATGATTTACACTTTCACTAAATATTGTGCCTTTATACATGCCATGTGGCTTTTTATGAAGCCTCGTCCCATATACAGTATAGTACATAACCTGCTCTATTCAATTGTAATGAATGTTTTTAATTACAGTGTATTTAAGTCAATAGGATCCTAAATAAGAACAAGATGGAGCTGGACAGTTTTTATTTCAATTCCAGTCTATAGAGCAGGAACAACCTTACACTGAATCTCTAACAACTATACTGAATATTCCCCTGATCACTGGGTAACATACACACATTCACAACACTTTCCTGTATCATGAAAAGAATAAGAGAATATTTTCATATTATTCTGATGCCAAAGCTGACAAGGACTATTAAAAACACACAACAGTTTTTTAAATTAAGCCTTTACGACTTGTTATCATGATGTTAACATTAAACGGTACTGTTCTCATATTGTTGTCATTCCCAAAGCACCTAAATCCTATTTTTTTTTATCCCCTGCAAACAATGCAGTTTTTGCCTTCTCTATCTTATTCTGGCCAAGCGAAACTAGCATGTGGAACAAATCTTAAACACACACCAGGATCTATAACTCCCAGTCCAAACCACAAAAGATCATACGTATCACATGGGAAATGACTGTTTACTCCATATGGGTTCTAGAAAAATATTTTATTAATTCACTCTCTCTGTCTACAGCCTATATATCAAAGGAGATTTATCTATCAACTCCTATCCAGTGCTTTGATGCCTGCTCTTAGTGAGCTAGCCCATGCTGTCAATATTTCACAAACAGCATGATGTTCCACTTCAAAACCTAATAACACAATAACACAATAATGAAATTCAGACACAGACCAGATCAGATCTGTCTCTCTAATCACCATTACTGAAACTCTGTGCAGATAGTGCTTATAGAAATGAGAGACAGAGAGATACACACTGTAAATTATATTCCAACAAGGCCCCAAATGCCCATTCCGCCATTTTTATTTTATTTAAGTGGTTAAACCGATTTCTTGACCCCACCCCCAGAGATACTAGATCTCTCAACACTCACAAATATTTGTGGGATAAATCAATCATTTGGAAGAATTTATGAATATTTGGAATGTCATAGCAACAACATACCTGCTGACATGTCATGAAATCTTAGACTGTAATTCAATAAAAGAGGATATTTGGAAGAAGGCCTATTTTATACAAAAACCAATTTAGAAACAGTAGTTGCAGACATTTAGTCAGACACTTGTGTTATAACACATACTGCTGTCTTTTGAAGAAAAAAAAAAATACAGTTTATGAGCTTTTATGATGCTGTGTTGCTTCTAGATGTCCTTCAGGATCCCACCACTGGAGGGCAGCATTGAGCTCTGCACGGAAATACAGGTCTCCAGTGTAAAACAGTGGTTTGTGGTTATATTCTACCGAATTTAGACGTTTTGACTTGATTTTTTACGTGTAGAAATGATGGAAAGATGAAAATAGTTTAATCATAAAGTTACCTAAGATAATATGGGGAGTGGTTTCTGCTTGAAAGGCAGTTGTCAGCTGGTAAAGGCAGTTGTACAGCTGCAGGGGAAATGACCTACAACAGAGGAAGTTGGTCAATATGGGAAACTCCACACGCACGCGAAGCAAAACAAGAAGCTCATCACTGCTAGTCTGGCAGCTCGTGCACTGTTTTCCTAGAGCTGTTAAAGTGGAGCTTTGGTTTTAAAACGAAAGAAAAGATTCTTTATTGGAGTGTAAGGCGGTTTGTTGATTTTAAAAAATCATAATAATCGTAATAATAATACTAGGTGTCTTCAGGAGCAGTGTATAGCGCGTGAGTATGAGCTCGAGCGTCACCTCTGAGACGTTAGTGCGGAAGCTGAGCCACTCCACTCTGCACAAACTCTCTGACTTCCTGGATCCACAAGACGCCTGGAAAACTGTCCTGGTAAACATACAGAAAGACACAGGAGAGCCGAGGTACACCCAGTTACACCTCAGGTACAGTATTACTCAAAACTGCACTCACTCTTTGTTTCCAGCTGCTAAAAACAACCCCCTACAGAATTTGTAATGGTTTTAATGGGAACTGTACTGTTTTAATGGAAACTCTAATGGTCCCTGTGGGTCTTCACTGGTCACTTGTTGCCATCTGTATATTGGTGGAATGTTATGTCTAGTGGATACCAATAAGGACCAATAATGGTTTTAATGGTTAGCTGGTTTTGTAATGGTTTGTAATGGTATTTATAGTGGAAACCATTAGAATTTCTGTCATGGTTTCTGTTGTTTTTGTTTTTGTTTTTGTTTTTTTCCATCAGGGCTGAGACATGGACGCTTTCTGGGAAAAGTTGATTCGCTGACACATGACATGTCAAATCAGTCATCATTTTTGAATATTTTTTGAATTCTCCCATGAAAATATTCATATCAGCAACTCAAAAAAGGAAAAATATTATGCTTAGAGATTAGTGTATATATATATATATATATATATATATATATATATATATATATATATATATACCAATACATACATCACAGTAACTCAGTCAACTATGCAACCTTCTGTTACTGCACATTATTTTGCAGAACATCAGATCAAGCGTGATGATGTGTTTTAATTTGCATCTCTGTGGTGTCAGTCATTGGCAATTTTAATTGCAGCATAAAATGCATCAGTGGATCAAAGTGTAAAACCTAAACCTGACCTGATACCAGTCCAGTATTTCAGGTTAATATCTGCCCTGATGATGGCGGCACGGTGGCATGTTTGCATCGCACCTACAGGGTTGGGGGTTCGATTTTCGGTTCCGTCCTGTGTGCATGGAGTTTGTATGTTCTCCCTGTGCTTTGGGGCTTTCCTCAGGGTACTCTGGTTTCCTCCCCTAGTCCAAAGACATGCATTATAGGCTGACTGGCATCTCTAAATTGTCCATAGTGAGTGAATGGGTGTGTGCAGTTGTGCCCTGTGATAGGTTGGCACACTGTCCAGGGTGTCCCCTGCCTTGTGCCCTGAGTCCCTCCAGGCTTCCTGTGACCCTGTGTAGGACAAGCAATACAGAAAATGGATGGATGGATGGATGGATCTGCCCTGATGAGATAGTCAGTATCAGATATCAGACATCTCTCAGTTACACACTCAGCATGAAGTGAACAATGAAAACAAGTACCAGGATAGCACAAGCAACCAAATAACCCATAATATAACTGCAGTTGTGTATTTCGTAAAGAAAATGCTTGCACAGCTTAAGCAAGTCCCTCGCTTTGCTGCTAGTGCATTGCTGTAGGTCAGGGGTGTCCAGTTTTATCCTTAAAGGGTCGATGTGGGTTCAGGTCTTCATTCCAACCAAGCAGAAGTCACATCTGAGTCTATTGAAAGCCAAGGTCAACTGATTAAGCTGGTGGAATCAGGTGTGGCTCCTGTTTGATTGGACTGAAAACCTGCACCCACACTGGCCCTTTGTGGATAAGATCGGACAGCCCTGCTATAGGAGGTTGCAGTAGCATTCTATGTGGTTGGAACGTTGTTGCTACTGTGTAATTTAAGCAAGTCCTCAGTGTTGCTAAGCATTTGCTAAGGTGTTGCTAGGTGGTTGCTATGGTATTCCATGTGGTTGGTA
The DNA here is from genome assembly GCF_027358585.1 of Pangasianodon hypophthalmus. Classification (NCBI taxonomy): domain Eukaryota; kingdom Metazoa; phylum Chordata; class Actinopteri; order Siluriformes; family Pangasiidae; genus Pangasianodon; species Pangasianodon hypophthalmus. The sequence continues at coordinate 20,467,156 of NC_069718.1, read as the reverse complement.
GGTTATTGCTAGGTTGCTTTCAGCCCTGATGGGATACTTAGTCCCAGATCTGACATCCAGCTTCAACAAAGAGGAAGTGAATATTGTAAACCAGCACGAGTTTAAAATGAAACAACAGAGGTCATGTACCATAATAAAGAAAAGCTGGCAGATTTCTCAGGAGTGTAACAGTTTGCAGATTGTTTTCTAATGTTTCTTTTTTCTGTTTGCAGGAGATTTGAGAGGTTGGTGGCCCAAGGTAAAAGTCCTACAGTGGAGTTGTTGTATGATTGGGGTACCACAAACTGCACAGTCGGGGAACTGGTGGATATTCTCATCAGACACAAGCTGCTCGCACCTGCCAGAGTACTACTGCCAGGTCATTTGATTTGTTCAAAATGTAATACCAGAACAACTGCTCTGTGTTGATGATGATGATAATAACAATGGCTAAATATTAAGAACTATTTGATTCCTGGCTCTTATATGTAGGCCTGTGTCGTGGGGCCCATTATTAAGAAACCATGGACAAAAATTGGTTAGATTTTCCCCTTATTTTATTTTTTCTGATTTGTTAAATCCAGGAAATGCATACTTGCATCTGGATACCTCAGTTAACAATAACAAATCTTTTGGGGAGTCTGACTAAACCAGTGAAATTGAAGATAAGCTCCTAAATGTTCTCCACTATTTTTCTATAGAAAAAAAGTCTCTTGACTTATAATATTACTTTATTGTCTCTGATTACCTAGCTACCTAAGATTGTAAAACATACTATTTTATTCCTAGGCTATTAATGTTTATTAGTCATTTTTCTAATAAACCCTGCTCAAACACCACAGCCCAAATATGTTTATGAACTCAGGTTTGTAACTCATAAAAGTGTGAGATCATTGTCACTATGGTCATGTCATAAAATCGTGGTTATTATTGATATGCCCCTGAAATTAGATATAACTCCAGCACCTGTTGCCACACATTGGAGAGAAGTCGAGGATCCACCCACTAAGTATCACCGGGAGCAGACTCAGCTTTGTGCAGTAAGATTAGATAAAGCACAGCTGAAAGAAGAAACCCCTTACGCGTTGCCTGACAGCACCACAGGACCGGAGGAGAATCAAGAGCCTAATGAAGAAGGTATGGTTGTCCACGTGTGTTCAGGTCATGTCGGGATTACAGTACGATACAGATATTAATGTGTACCGGTCCTAATCCGATACTGACATCCTCACAGTGGCTGGTCTGAGTTCATGCTCCTCAGCACAAATATCCCATTATTAGTAGCACATTGTTAGTATTAAGTAGTATTAAGTCCAGTGCCACTGTTTGTTGTAATCACAATATTTCACCATAAAAGACAGGTTTGGGGCTGTATATGCACTCAAACATTTTGAATGGCATTGAAGGGCATTATTAAATGTTAAATATGAAATCAATCATCCATGTAGAAGGCATGTTTTCTTTTATGTGGAGACTGTGGAGGAGACAGCATCATAATCACTGATAATATGTTAGGGACAGAAAATGCAGATAATGTAGGGAACTGAATTTTATATGGCCTGTTGATTTAAAATAAAATTATGAACTCTGTCTACTTAAAGTACCATAGCAGATAACTGCTTGGTCAGCTTATCCATTAAATCATTTTCTTTAGAGAAAGGCACAAACTAACCTAAATATGAATGCAAATTATTAATGATAAATCTTAAAATAGCAAACCAAAAGCAAGTACATTGCATGCAAACATTACAATTTTATTACCTCAGCATTGTTCAGTCACTTTACTGTGCTGGCACACTAAATAAAAAATAAAGGAATATGTGATTTTTGACCTGTTCAGTGACTTCTGCTGCAGTTTAGTTTGTTTTTCACTCCTGCCTAGGCTTCAGGGTTTCTGCTACTGTTGGTTCTAAATATTATTCTACGTCTGGTTCGTTGTGGAAAAAAATAGGGTGTATTGTATCAAGTACTATTTTAAAGGCTAGCGGCCAATTAATATAGGTGCGCCCATATAATCTAATAAAAAAATTTGAAATGATCTCAATTTAATGTGACTAGGATTAGGATGCTTTCTGTGTCCTTGTGACAGTCAGCCTTAATCAGCCTTATTTTGTCATCTGCTTTTATAATATATCATATTGCAATTCACACATTCCTTAAAGGCAAGCACTTGATTTAAAGGTAGTGGTTTAGACATGACTAAAAAGCTGCAGTCCCAAAAGCTCTATAAAAGAAAAATCTGGTGGCATGAATTGTCCACAGGCAATTTTAACAATCTGCACTTGTGTAAGCTTTCCCTGTGTAAATACTGATATATACTAATAACTTAACATACCAATACAAGTAAGTAAATCTGAATATTGCCCTATATTGTGAAGAAATCAAAAACCTTTATTACAATTTTGAGACAAATAAGCAAAAACCACTAAGATTTCACCAATGTTTGCTATTAGACATCAGACTCTGCAATAAAACCTAATCATATTCTCTGAATATATCCTCTGAATCTAGGTTTCTACGCCTTCAGCTATCGGGAGCTGACACAAATCACAGGGAACTGGGATGAACGGCCAGCTTCAGTGGGAGGCAGCAGACTCGGGGAGGGCGGCTTTGGAATCGTTTTCAAGGGTCTGCACAATATCAAGCCTGTGGCAGTAAAGAAACTGAATTTAGTAAGTCGTTGAGTGATGGACGTACATTCACGTGCACATACAATATGCTGGTAATAATAATAAGCAGCACATATGTGAACAGATGTGAACCAGTGTGCAATGTGGTCATTATTCTTGATCTTCTGCTCATAGGTAGATGACCTGTCTCCTGAGGAGCTCAAGTCTCAGTTCAATCAAGAGATTCAAACACTAAAGAGGTGAGATTACAATAAGCAATCTGATCTTCCCTACCCTTCTGTCTGTCTGTGTCAGTCTTTTCCCCTCTGTCTCTGTATCACTGATCTCTCATAATAACTGTAATAGCTTAGTATTTATTATTTAGATATTACATTTGCTAACTGCATACCATATATGATCATATGGTCATTCACTACATAGACGGTGACCCAGTGTCTGTTAGTTTGTCTAGAGCATTTTTCCCTTTCATGGCAATAATGTGTTTCTGTTTTTTGTTTTTTTTGTTTGTTTTTTCAGGTTAAAACATGTGAATCTGGTGAATATGGTTGGTTATTCCTGTGATGGCCAGTATCCATGTTTAGTCTATGCTTACATGTCTAACGGTTCGTTATTGGATCGACTAGCATGTTTGGTATGTCATTAAATATTTTGATCAGCAATTTTATGTCAGGTTTCTATACATAAGATCTCTGACTTTTTTGTCTTTTGGGTGGAAAAATTTCATAATTTGAGGAGGTTTACCACTATGTCACCACACCAGTCAGATGTTTCCAGTGGACATTGATTTAAATGGTTGCACTGAGAACCCCACATCCCAGTCTAAAGCAGTTTGAACCCTTTTTCATAACCTTTTTTTTCAGAATGACGATCCACAAATTCTATTCTATTTGTACATGCAATTGAGTTTAATCCAAACATAGCAAATTAGATATCGTTTACAACCAAGTACCAGTGGCTTTTTAATGTACTTTATATAAAACATTATTGGATAATCCTGTGTGCAGGAGGGAAGCAGTCCTTTGTCCTGGCAGCAGAGGTGTGCTATAGCACTTGGAACAGGCAGAGGCCTTGAATACCTTCACCACCACAACCACATACATCGAGATGTGAAAAGGTACTGAACTTAATTCTTAATTCTGACACATTAGAATAGTGCTGGTCAGCTTTGGACTCAGAATCCATACCTCAATGTTATATAATTACTTATGTGTAGTCATTTTGCATTGTAGTAGTCCTGTTTATTTAACAAAGATGGATTTTTATCATGAGGGTTTAGTTTATGTTCACACTTAGAAAATAATAGGTATGTCACGTTGATCTTATTAATGTTTATTTAGTCCCATAACCAACATTCAAGACATAAATAGCAGTTATTGCTGGGTATGTGAGGAAAACACATAATAAATGCATTAGCTAGCACAATAGCCAAGTGAAAGCTCTAATACGCTGCCCAGTCTCATGTTTTGGTTGCCTGGAAACATTTCTGAGTAGGCTAAAAAGTGGTAGCTTTTACAGAATGTAATAAAATATGGCAAACTAGTTAGCGAGCTAAGTTTGTTCTTTCAGACACAGATGAGTATAGCAATTCCTTCATAGGGGACAACTTGACTATATCTTTTTGTGTCTGAGATCTGACGTAGTATATTGTGTTTGCGTCCACAACAAAAAGTCATGTTGTTGGCCACTGGTTAGCTGTGAGCTGTTGTGTTTTATGTTCACGCTGCACATAAAGGTAAAAGATGGTGCAACAGAAAAGCGTTCACCATATCATTTGGAAATCGCAAGTTCAAATATCAACAATGCAACAGCCATCTGTGGCCGGGAGTCATGAGAGCAAAGTTGCTGTCTGGGTGGGAGGGATGGTATTACTCTCTCTCTTCTGTCAGTCAAATACTAGCCAATCTTGGGCGTCATGTATGCAGAACAGGGCAGATAGCACCTTCCTCCGAGTGTGTTACAGTGCCCTGTGATGCAGCAGTTCGAGGACACTTCACCTGTCTTAGAGTGAGCACGTGTTTGACCTACCCATCCTGGTTGGTAGCTGTCATGTGATGAAGGAGAGCTGACCGATTTGTCCATTCCTGTACCTGCAGGTGTACATGCACACACTGCGCCTTTCTAGTTTAAGAAGATTTTTAGCCCTGTACTCCACCACGAACAGTCCAATTTGTGCATTGCACCCAGTGCAAACATTCACACCTTAAAAGTTGAATCAGTCGAGTTATTTGACTCCCAGCCTCACATAGTTTTCATACTTGGTGTGGACTGCACCTAGGTTCTGTTGGTTTTCTGCCACCTCACCCAGGTTTGATATTTGGTCACACATACCAAACTCTTGATGTACGTGGCTTCAGTTTCTGAGAAAAACTATAAAAATGAATAATAAGAGTGCACTTTAATAAAATAATATGTACAAAATGTGTTTTACTTCTCAGTGGAAATATCTTGTTGGATGAATCCTTCGTTCCCAAGATTTCAGATTTTGGTTTAACGCGTGCATCGGCTAAGCTCTCATGTACGACAGTGATTACTGAGAGAATTGTGGGTACGACAGCTTACATGGCACCAGAGGCCCTGAGAGGAGAGATCACCCCAAAATCAGACGTCTTCAGCTTTGGAGTGGTACGTCAACGCTAAATTCTTAACAGATGGAAACTGGACACTGTAAATTGTGTAATTACAACATGAAAAGGTATAATAGTAACTTTTGGAATAGAAAAGTTTCAAATCAGAAGTGATGGAGGTATAATTCACTTGTAATTGCAAGTAAAACATACAGTCAACACACAACTTTACAGTGAAGAGACATCAGCCAGTGTTTTATAACAAATGAACCAATGAACCATGCACTCAGTACAGTTAGGCCACGGTAAATGTGACATGCTGGTTCTTGCAGGTTCTGCTGGAAATTCTGTCCGGACTCCCTCCTGTTGATGAAAACCGGGACCCAAAACTTCTGGTCAGTCCTGAGCACTGAATGCTGTTCTCATAATATTATTATTACACACTCTCAGCCACATTCATGCACCATTATCACACACTTGATGTCTTTTGCTCTGGTTGAAGCACTATTTCTGTAATGTCACATTTGTTGTCTTCCTCAGATGGAAATGAAGGATGAGATAGAGGATGAGGAGATCACACTGGAGGAGTTTATAGATAAGAAAATGCTGGATTGGGATATGGAGTCTGTGGAAAGGATGTACAGTGTGGCCAGCCAGTGCCTGAGTGAAAGGAAGAACAGGAGACCTCTGATGAAGGAGGTGTGTATTGCAATTTTGATGCATTAAAAAAAAAAACGGGAGCTGAAAATCTCATAGGAGTTACTTTTTAACATTTGACAAGCAAGTGTTATTGGATCAAGAGCCTGGCATGTTGGGGTATGCAAATGCGGGCTATGTAGCAATGGTTTATCAGGGGAAACCAGGCAAGTGTAGTGTGTGTAGGGTTGGTGGTGTTTCCAGTTAGCATATTTAAGTAATCTATTTTTTTAATGAAAGATAATGTTCACGTTTGGTATGTCAGTAAATATTTTGACCAACAGTTTTATGTCAGGTTTCTATAGCTGAGATCTCTGACATTTTTCGTCTTTTGGGAGCTCAGTATTATAATTTGAGGTAGTTTACCGTTATGTCACTACACCAATCATATGTTTCGACATGGCTCAGAGATCAGCTATTATGGACCTGAGCAAACACATCAGTGTGTTCTTTATTAAGCTGTATTCGTCCTTTGGAGCCGTAATATCATTTACCTTACTAAGTCCAGCTGTGCACAGTGTCATTGTGTTAAATGTTGAAGTGTGCTAATAAACAAAAACTGCTTTAGGGCAAAGCACAGCTTTGATAACTGCTACAAATATGTATTAAATGCACAAGCTTTAACAAGACAAGGAGTGCATTAGCACCATATCAACATAATTTGTATAATGTTTCTTGATGCAATACAGTGTCTATATATAAATCTAGGTAACTGAATAGATTTTTTTTTCATTTGTTGAACATTTCTGTGTTGTGGTTTCATCTGCTAGGTGGTGGCTGAGCTGGAGGGATCTTAAATCTTAAGAAAAATCTCACCTAGACCCAACAAGCAGAGCGATGAGAGACTGAACTCATTTGTACTTTATATTTGTTTTTGTTTTTTTTATTGCCCTATTAAAGAAATTCAAACTTCTCAGTAAGTGGTTTGATGTTGTTAAATTAAAGAAGTCACTTGTGATTTAAATATTTTTATTCTTTAAAAAAAACATTACAGAGAAAGCACTCTCAAGACCACCAAACATGAGACATAATTCACTATATAATTCCATTTACATGATTGTTGGCTCGTGCAGATGTTCAACAGTGGTTTATCGCACATTTTTGGCTTATATATATATATATATATATGTATTGTCATGCTAGAAGTTTTCCTGACACGTTGTGCTACATTGTAGGAAGTACACACCAGTGCCTTAGAACAAGCAATAGTAGCAATTAAGTGAGCTAATATTAAACAAATTATTATTGTAAATATTTATTTCAAGTAATTCATTGAATAAAAATTCTAAAGCCAATTCATCTCATCAATTCTTTTTTTCCCTCATCTCTCAGCGTACAGTGTAAGGTTTCACACCAGGCTTATTTGCAGCTTTACTTTCTACCCAGTGAGTCAAGATTTTTACACAACTCTGGGTTAACTGGCTGCTTTTTCTGGCTGTTTTTCACTAAACGGAGCTATATTAGACAGAATGCCAATCTAACCCACGCTACAAACATCAAAACAAGCCCGAATTCTATGCAACTGCATTAAAACGTACATCACTTGCATAGAAAAAAATACCTTTCTTGGCAAACGGGAACATGAGCACGTGACAGTCAGTCATATCAAAAATGATACTTTTATTGTGATATAAAAAGCAATGTCTAACGTTAAAATATCTGTGACCAGAGTTCGTAAATGTGAGCATACAGTGTTTTGTGTTGAATACATCTATAACTTAGGCCTCATGTAAAAATACAAAACTTTTTACAGACATTAAATTTGGAATTTAAAAAACAAAAATGAAAGAAAGAAATGGGTTTCGTGGAGGTCTTTTTGTTCTTGTTCACATTTCAGAGCGTACATGCTCATGCTAAAGTAGTAACCATCCAATAATGTAACAACTCTTACAGCACTCACTGACCTTTGCACAATACATGAGATTTTCAAAATGGTACATTCTACCGAGGTAAATGGCACCTTCCTATAGTGGATTGGGTTATACCAACATTCATGCTGGTGTTTCTAAACATATAAATGTGTGGTATTTACTACTAATGATGCCAGTGTCACATGTATGTTTTATGGTACTGCACTTAGAGTAAGATTTGATTGTGTAGTCCTGGCATTAATACACACTTTTTGTTCACATCACCAAATTTAGTTAGCTACAGAGGTCAAACCACCACATGATTAAGTTCCAATGCGTGCATAGTTCATTATGCATATGCTGCTGTCTTTGCGTTGATTTGGGGACAAAATATACATATGCTTTTTTTTGTTTGTTTGTTTTTTTTTTTTAAAGGTAGATAGCTTTGTGTAAAACAGGCCTCCATTGTTTGGAATGCTCCACTGGAGTACAGGGAAAAGAGGGAATGTGGTCAGATGTATGTTTAATCATCAGCTTCCTCGCCGTCTCCGGGGTGTCGAGTGATCCTGCGATCGCCTCTCCTTCCAGCAGGACCTTTGGGTTTAGCGAACGCCTGTTTGTGCGCATGCTGTTTGGGGTGGACCTCTTCATACAGGAAGTCAGCCGTCAACTCCTCCCCGTTATCAATTTCCATCTGCAGCGGTGAGAAATACAGATAAATTAGGAAAATATATGCCAGCTGATGCTTGTGCAAAAAGTTTTTTATTTATTTATTTATTTCTGGTTAGATGCAACTTACAGGAAAAATATTATTAACCAACCACAATAATATTTTTTAAGTTCTCGTACCTTTTTCTCTACTTCCATCTGCAGTTTGTTCTCCACCATGTCCATGAGAGGATTCTTACAGCTGGAGTAAAGCATCCTCTCTTTAATACTGCAGCTGTAGCCCGGCATCGAGTAAATAAACACTGAAACAGACAAAATGTTATATAGATTTTAATGTCTAGTTACCTCCAGAAGTGAAAAGGAAGAATTGCATCCAGTGATTCCATTTCACTTCCACTGAAAGACGCCAACACACTGATTGTCTAAAAGCAATTGTAGACTGCTATTTATTGATCTAATTTGCATTTGACATTCAATATAATAATATATAAAAAATAATAAATATCATCACTAAAACTACATCTGTCTTTATGCCTGTCTTATTCATAGCCTTACAGCCATTTTTGCAGTTGCGTTTGGTAAACTGGCTCCTTTATATATCTACCGTCATCTTTGCAGAAAGCCTAGACAAGCTTAGAAAGTTCATTAAGAAAACTTTCTACAACAATTTTGGAGGAAAAATATTTAAGTTTTCATAAACTAGAGATATCATGAGAGTTTTAATGATTTTTTTTTTGGCTCAGAATTCAGCCACAGAGTTATCTACCAGGTTTTCTCATACCAACACACATACTCTACACTCCTGGGCAAAAAAAATGGGCCAAGCCCAAAATGGCCAAATATTAAGCTTTTAATGGTCTTAACAACAAATCATTGGTCAGAAAATTAGCAAGAATTAAACAAATAGATAAAGGAACTTAGTATGGGATAGCTTTTCCCTTTGATTTCTTTATATGTTTAAGGCTTGTGGCCCTTGATGGGCTGCGTCGGGTATTACAGATAACCAAATAATCACTAATCTTTTAAGAAAAAAAAAAACATCCCAGAAGATATTTTTGGAAATTTTTGTACACCCAGACGTGTTAGTTTGAATTTTACATCAAACATTTTAATCATTATAATGATTTTACCTTTGTGTATAAGAAGATTATATAAGTGAATTTCCCTGTTTCTAGCTTTTCCCCAAACAAACAGTTCACTGCAGCAAAAGTAAAGGAGCAAATGGTGGCACAGGAGCTCTCAGGAGTGCAACTGTTTAATTCTTGCTCATTTTCTGACCAGTGATTTGTTGTTAAGTCCATTAAAAGCTTAATATTTGCCATTTTGGTCTTGCCCAGGAGTGTATATGCCAGAGTTACAATAACGATACAGCAAGAACATGGACAAAGACATTTACCTATAGACTCCAGGTGGTCTCCCTCATGTGTGTGTTTGTAGAGGAAGAAGTGGTAGCGTGCGGCATCTTTAGGAATCCTCTTGGGTAAATCTTTCAGTTCTGTCAGTTCGGTGTTCGATAACATGATGAGCTCCTTGTCAAAATCAATTTTCTGTTGATGAACAACATACAGACGTAAATCTTTTCAGCCTTTTGACATGTCACCGTCACTGTCTTTGTCACATTTCTATGAACCTTCACATTTCATGAATTCAATCCATCATGGACTTGTATACCTATTGCAGCCACCTTCCTGGTCTCAAAATTACAGACCACGCCCATTACACTGAATGTTTGAGTTAATCCTTTGCAAGTTTTTATATATAAGCGAAGAGTAAAATATTAAAAAATGGAAAGAGAAAGAGAAAGATATTGGACTGGTGTTGTGTAGCATCGTTTTGTATTACATGATGTCCACATAAATGACCTTCATTGAGTAGCATACTGTATATTTCTTCAGTATTAATATACAACATAAAGTATAAAAAAAAGAGAAAAATGTTTTATCAGAAAGCACTTGAGGAATAATTGTTCCCTCATAAGTACACAGAAGCTGTGTGTTTAATTCCTCTGCTTTTCACCCTCTTTCAGCAATTCTCTGGTGATAGTGACACACATCACTATTAATCTATTAATCTAATCACTATTAATTCAGTGTTTTGCTAAATTAATCATCATTTACTGCATTTTTTTTTTGTATTTTCCTTTAGATAATGATGGGCTTGATTGAATGATTGAGTGACTACCATTATATGTGGCAATATAGGCTACACAAGGACTTCAGACCATTGTGTTACAGTTCAAGAATGCTCATCTTACTTCAGTTATTATCTTCCACATCTACACCAGCTGAACCTGAATCAATAGTGTTAACAGTGATGCTTGATACAATGCCTGCATCAGTTCCTGGCTGCTCTACTCAGCTCTTTCAAACCAATACTGTATGCACAGCACCACTTTTTGGGAATATGTGGTGAGTATACCTCAGCCACCTTCACTACTGGTGTAGTTGGCTTACCAGCTGGACGTAGTTCAGCTTCTTGTCCTTGAACTTCTGCAATGCCTGCATGGCTTCCCCATGCAAAGGGAAAGCCACACCCTGCAGCGTCTGCTGCTTGGTGTCCACACTGACGTCAGTCTGCACCTGCACGCAGACAGATTCAGCACAAATGATACATATTTATTGCTTTACTAACTATTTTCAACTAATCTACACACATTAATACGATAAAAAGCATACATAAGCAGCTTTCATCATCATTTCCTGAATGCAGTTGAATACAGGATGTAACCCTGCCCTGAATAATGTCTGTATGAATGAAAGGAATGTCATATTATGCTGTTTCTAACAATAATTGGTGCCATCAGCAGCAAGCCTTTTTATCTGTATAATTGTTCTTGCCAAAACTGTGCTCTTAGATACACCATGAAAAACCATAATCTTCTAGTGCTCCTGTGACCAGTGCAGTATTACTCGCTTCTCATAGTCACTTCCTTTTTTTGCAATTTCTCCTTCTCTGATTGGCTAACTTCAGGAATGAGATATGGTCCAGCTTTTTCAGCGCATTTCCTTATATGGGTATGGCCTTGTGACACACTATTCCCATTGAAAACGAGGAGCTCAGCAGTTACAGCAGAGGGCAAAACAATCTGCTCTTTAAAATAGCATGGGATAATGTAGCACTGAGCCAAAGAATAAAAACCTTAGCTACACTACATATTTTAAAAAGATACTCACCTTTGCAGCAAAGAACATGGTGAGAGGCACGTTCTTACTCAAACCAAATGTGTTTATTCATCAGCTTCTGAAGGTGTCCAAGCATCTTTCTCTCTCTCACTCCAACTAATTTTACATTTACTTTACAGACACTTTTTCTCCAAAGTGACTTACAAATAAGCATGTGAAGGTTAAGGGTCTTAGCAGTGCTGGGACTTTAAATCATAACCAACCATTTACTATGTTTTTTTTTTTAATTATTGTTTTAAATCTAAGACCTAAATGTTTTTCTTGACCTAAATGAATCGTGTGTACCTCGCTGAGCTTCATCTGTCGCAGTTCCTCTTCAGCAGCAGTGAGTGGAAGAGGTGCAGACTGGGACATGAGGTACTTCTTGTAACCACTCAGAGAAATATCATCCTGAGGAAGAACAGTGAAAAGAGCGGGGTTCTTTATCCTGTCTTTCTTTTCCAGGTGTTTGTAAAGATGTAAAGATTTCAAATCCAAAGTTATTTAAATGTGAATTAGATACAGAACTTCTGAACTTCTTCTGAACCCTCTGACTTGGATGTTCTTGTAAAAGTGAATAAATTGTACAGAACAATTTTATAGCAAACCCTGTAATTTTATACAGCAGTATTGTTTCGTCTCCCCTTTACTGTCTGTTCAGGTTTGTTCATGAAAATAGTGCCCTTTCTAGTTTTTTCCCTTTAATAGTTCTGCTGTAGTATCTCATCTCATGATTCAGATTTTGCATTATGATCCAATTCTTTACCAAAAAAATAACCAGCAAAATAATTATAGATTCAGATAGCTGTCTATAGTTTACTGGATTTTGGTACATCTCTAATCTCTATCTACAGATTTAGGAGTGAACTGTCCTTCCTACACTTCAGCTTTAGAGCAAATTACATGCCACTTTTTTTTTTTTTTTGCTCTAGAGTCATAGTTTATCCATGTTAAACTACCAGTACACTACTTTATCACAAAGCAACCTGGCTATGCAAATATCACCTTCCTTATATAACATACATACCTTTACAGTGCCAAATATTTCATCTTTAATGTGCCCACCACCAAACTCCTTCTTCACTGTAGCCCTGGTAGCAGCATAAAGCATTTTATGCCTCACCTGTCAGGACACAAGAATAAACCAAAGTTAAATATTAACCAAATGTAAATATGAATTTTAATCCACACTGTATGAGTTCAGCTACACAATCACAGTGCTGTATTTCAAATTAGAACAACTTACAAAACTTATCACACCTCTTTCTTAATATTTTTATGAATATTTTTATGAATGTATGGGCTGTAACATCATTTTTTATTCTGCAGTGAAACTAGTTCAGTGTTAAGTGAAAATTAACTTTAGTTAAAAAAAAAAAAAGAAGAAGAAACAGCTCTTTGCTTAGGACACAAGTGTGTGGCTGACAAAGAACCGAAACTTCTTGGCAGACACGCTGTAAAAGAACTTAGACAGAACTTGCTGCATAAATAGCCTGCACTGAAAAGAGGCTATACCTTTGGGCTACATACAAGCATCAGGAAACTGGACATCATTAATACAGCACTGAGACAACAACAGAGGAAACCATACATGGCCATTGACCAGTGAAATCAGCTTCCTCTTATTGCTCATTACATTGATCAACATTTCGACTTTTTAAATGAAACAGCAACACTGATCTCAGACCTGTAGACAACTTTCAGAAACATCTATAGCCACACCCAGGATTTTGTTTACAAGTCCAAACCTGTTCCAGTTCTACTGTGGCATGAACATGTTCTGGTCGAAAGCATTCTGCTTTGTGTTACAGATTTGCTGGCTGAACCAGACACTTCACTCAGCCTTTATTATTTAAAAAAAAAAAAAGTCTCTATACAATAACAAAACTCAGAGAGCAATCATAAAGGTAAATAACCTTCAACATACATGAGTCAAGAGAGTACCATCCAGCACAGTTCATTTCCCCAACTATTTAGCACAATACAATCTAATCATATTTTAAAATTCTTACAGGAGAGTGGTCTGGCGACCAGGCGATGAAAACCCACTCGTGTCCTTGACTATTAGTAGAGTCCAGTCTATATAAAACATAGCATGGTAGATCCTTATCAAGAAGAGGGAGAACGAAGGAATTATAGTCTTCCTCCCAGCTCTGAGATGCCCGCTTGGTGTCACCGAGTGCTAGCTGTTCTATAAAGCACAAAAAAACAATAATAATAAAGCTATTGATTTCATCATGATTACATTCAGACCAATGAGGCAATACATTGATGGTAGTTCCTTACTCTACTTCATTATTATGCAAATAAACACACGATTATTTCAAAGACAAGCTGCTGTTCTTGATGTGTTGTTGCCATTTACATTTAGAATAACAGTGGCTATTAACAAAATTGCATACTTACCTTACTATGCTACATAATACCTCAAAACAGGATGATATGGAAATTAGTGCATATTAAAGAATCCTGTAGTACACATTGGACAGTATCATACTATACTGCATTGGATGCAGCCTGCTTAATCAGTTCACTAACTTACAGAGCAGCTATAGGAAAAAATCCATCAGATCAGTCAGATAAGGAAATTAGAACTGAGAAGGAAATTACATCATATCAAAACTCATTGTTTTTTCATGGTGTCACTCTATAGCGTAGCAGTCAACATTAGTACATCGATACACACTACAGCTGCACAACACATCACATGTCACCCCAGTGGAATGTGCCATGCACATATGACAGATACCTGAAATTTAAAAACGGAGCCTTATTACAAAGTACTAAATGTTTTACTGTATACAGTGAGTATCAGATGTTCCAAATGAGTGACACTTCTGTGATAGACTGAATCTCAGCATTCACATGTGACATGGCAAATAACTATGACACATTAATCAGGCATTCCGGTGTAACCCTTGCAATGTTGTGCAATACATGTTGTGATCACAATACGCAGCAAATAATAATGGCAACAGAGTATATTGTACGTTTGTGTATCCATACTGCAAGTGGTTATAATGTCTCCTTACCATCTTTGATCACAATCTTCAGAAGTCTATAATCTCCATTCCTGGCTCTGGCAAATATGTCTTTCACCTCCCCAGAAGCTTAAAGGTAAAACACAAAGAATTAAACAACAAGAAAAAAAAAAGGGGGGGGGGGCAGCAGCAGCATGTGCTCCCTTTTTCAGTGTACGTGGGCCAGATGTTTTTACACATCAGCTGCTGAATTCCACATCTGTATCACATTAAACCTGTCACTCAAAATATGTTTACTTCTCGGAAAGATTTTGTAAACGTGGCACATATTTGCAAAATGACTAAATGTTAAGTTAGAAAAGGACTCAAAATGTTGAAAATGAGGAATGCAACGTGTGTTTAACTGACTATACCATGTTCACATCGAAACTTGATTTGCACATTGCCTTAAGGTTCATCTAAACATGAACGAGAGTACCATCACCACTGTTATTTATGCGTGACCAATAGTTTTAATATTGCTATTAATTTATTGGTTGTTATTTATCTTTTATTTTTTTACTGCAGCATCTGTGAGAGAATGCAAATCTAAGAATTTCATTGTACAAGGATGCTTGTGCATGGGGCAAAGATCTTGAATCTAAGAAATCAATTTAAAAAATCATGTTAGATCCAGCTGCAGACCCAAAAATTCAGGGAAATGAATGCAGAGCAGCTGAAGTAAGGTGCCCCATACTACTGATCTACTAATATATAAATTAGTACACATGTACATACTGGTTAGTAAGGCAGTTTTGATCATAGCCTAGCAGTTAGTTAGTGATCTACATCCCATGGCCTGGTGCAGTGTTGGTTATGATCAGGCAGGTATTTGGGGTGGAAATGAGGCAGCTGTGTGGGCGAAGGCGTTGCCCACTTCCACATCTCTCAGCACAGCAGAAGCCCCTGTTTCCAAACACACATGCTGTTAGCGATCAGCCAGGGCTGGTGGATTGATCAAGCTGTTACCAGCATCACACCTCAATCCTGATCTTCAAACTAGCCTTGAGATCCACTGCAACCAAAGTGAAGAGCAGGTCTTACAGCCAGCTTACCGCTTCTCTCTTACTGTCACAGCTGAGCTACAGCCGAGCGGCCGAGATCTTTCAATCAATCTCACAGAAAACTCCATTCAAAATCTTTCACACGTAAAATACATCACGTGAGACAATAAATGGCACTGCAATATAAGGACATGTACCTTGAATTCCAGTCTGATGGGACATTTTCTCCTTCGATGCGAGCACTTGATATCAGAAGGCGAAAAAAAAAAAACCCAGGAACAAGGAAATAGAACTACAGTCACGTGACCGGCTCCGGTCAGTGGCGTCACTTGTCTTTCCTCCAAGCGTGTTGCAGCAATTGCGCATGTGCAGTGAAACCTTTTTCCGTGGCAAATGTACCACGTGCTTGATTCCCACCAGTGCCAGTGTAAGGCTCAACATTACAGGAAAATGGCTATTTTTTGAAGTCTAATAAGGAGTTTGCTTTTATTATAGCAAATGGATACTTTGGATAAAAAATATATTTATCCCAAATAAATATAGTATAATAAATAGATTATATATAAATATAAATGATAAATATAGTGAACTTATGTTAACATTTATATGTCTGTACTGTTAGCTAAGTGGTGTTTGTTAAGATTTCTCCGGTTACCTGACAGAAGACCGGAAGTGAGATGGGGAAGGGGCGGGACTGTCAATCATTCCGGTTTCATGTGTTGATTGGCTCCCATTTTTTATTAAGAAATAGTGCTAAAATTTTTATCACGAAAAAATTGCTCTTTTTTCCTGTTTTGGAGTGATAACTCGTTAGCATATCCTGGTATTAGAATGTATTTTATATTTTATAGTTTATATTTTTCTGTGCTGTTATCTTGGTATCACAACTTATTTCGCTTGTGATCTCGAGATAACAAAAGTTGTTTTCTTGAGATAATAAAAGTTTTTTCCTCGAGATAATAAGAGTTGTTTTCTCGAGACAACAAAAGTTGTTTTCTTGAGATAATAAAAGTTGTTTTCTCTAGATAAACAAAGTTATTTTCTCGAGATAATAAAAGTTGTTTTCTCGAGATAATAAAAGTTGTTTTCTCGAGATAAAAAAGTTGTTTTCTTGACATAAAAAAAAGTTGTTTTCTTGAGATAATAAAAGTTCTTTTCCTGAAATAAAAAATGTTGTTTTCTCGAGATCACAACTTATTTCTCTCATGATGTCAAAATGCACGATTAAGCATACACGCTGTACATCATAGATGAGCACATCCATTTTTACTCTGATCAGGGGCTGACACAGAGGAAATAGCTGTATGTTTGTCAGTGCTAGGCAATTTCCAAATTAGTTTCTGTCACTTGAGACTCAGAAATCTGCAGCTATACTGTGATCCTGAACAGGTGATCAGTTTCATCGCCAGTGAGATTGAGGGACTGGGATGTCAGCATGATGTTTCAGAGATGCCACCTAAATGGTTTGAGGCTCAGAAGACATTTTTACCTTCATCAAAATCATTGGAAGTAGGATTTAATTAGTACAGAATCGCCATAAGACGAATATATGACAGTGTGCCACTGACCACAGTGATGTATAGCCTAGTATCTACGTGATCTCAGAAAATAACCATTGTTATTGGAAGATCATGAGAAAATAAGTTATGATCTGCCACCCCTGTTGCCAGCTGCTGCCGTGGTGGCTCTGTTATGGCCCCTGGTGCGGCTTGTTGTCATTCACTGGGTTGGCACAGAGTACTCGCTGCCGAGCTTGTTTGCTGGCTGGTGTGCTCCTCCAGCCCCGGCTGCTATCAAGTGCCATCATGTTTCAGGGCAATTTCCTTCGCCGTCCTCTTCTGTTGCTGGGCCAGCTAGCCCCATCAGGAATGGCTTGGCTCGGTACAGAGATCCCATAGAGACTGGCAGCCATCCTCTGCTTCCCGGCAGCTTCACCTCCCCTTCTTTCTCTCACTGAGCGCTGTCTGGTCAGTCTCTCTCAGGAGTCATTCCACTCTGTCCAGCTGGCTTGACCAGTCCTATGTCTGCAACAAGAAGAGGTTTAACCGCTCAGTATTGTTAAAACAATGCACTTGCTCTTTTTTATTGGCACACCCTCATTTACAACATGAACACATGCTTGGTGTTTAGCACAGAACTGGCTTAACCACGGAAACCCAATTCAACTCATTGGTATGCAAATAAGCAATCACCACACAAAGGCACAACCATGCTACAATAGAAAATTATAGTGATTCACTTGCAATACTTCACTCAAATCTTTGATTGATTTTTTATAATGATTAATTTTACACATATTGATGTTTTCTTACAAACGTGAATCTTTCTTCACACTAACATCATAACCTCACATCCCCCACACTGAATTTTGCTCACTTTCTTGGGATACAGAGCTTACCCAGGCATTAAAAACACTTGAATTTAATCATCTTCACCTTTAGTGTGCACCAACATCCTAAATCTTGCCTTGGACACAAGCCAGTGTCAATGATCATATAATGCAGATGCCATGTTTTTTATTATTACTATTATTTATAGGCTCCAAGAAAGATATTCTAAGACTTTATCTAAATATAAAATGTTGTCTTGAACTTGTTATCTCTTACAACTTCTTTCTTTTCTGGGTAACATTTATAACCTAGAAATAAAAAGTGACCCCAAGACACAACTGTAGTCACCACTTCTGATGTTCCTCTTGTGCCTCACTTTGTGTGTGTGTGTGTGTTCCGTTACACTGCATTCCCGGTATGTGCTGTAGGGGAAAAAAATCAAAACAATGACCCGGGATTTGAGCATGACAGTGAGTCATGGTACTGGTCACTCTGTTTGTGGGTGTGTGGGTGTGTGTGTGTGTGTGCATGTTCGTATATATGTGTATATATGTGTGTGTGTGAATATGTGTATGTGGTTGTGTGTGTGTGTATATATGTGTGTGTTTGAATATGTGTGTTTGTGTCTATATTTGTGTGTGTGTATATGTGTATGTGATTGTGTGTGTGTATGTGGTTGTGTGTGTGTGTATATGTGTATGTGTGTGTTTGTATATGTGATTGCATGTGTGTGTGTGTGTGTGTGTGTGTGTATGTGTGTTTGTATATGTGATTGTGTGTGTGAATGTGTATGTGTGTTTGTATATGTGATTGTGTGTGTGTGTGTGTGTGTGTGTGTGTTTGTATATATGTGTGTGTGAATGTGTATGTGTGTTTGTATATGTGATTGTGTGTGTGTGTGTTTGTACATATGTGTGTGTGTAATTGTGTGTGTGTGTTTGTATATATGTGTGTGAATGTGTATGTGTGTTTGTATATGTGATTGTGTGTGTGTGTGTTTGTACATATGTGTGTGTGAATGAGTGTGTAATTGTGTGTGTGTGTTTGTATGTGTGTGTGTGAATGTGTATGTGTGTTTGTATATGTGATTGTGTGTGTGTGTGTGTGTGTTTGTACATATGTGTGTGTGTGTGTTTGTACATATGTGTGTGTGTAATTGTGTGTGTGTGTTTGTATATACGTGTGTGTGAATGTGTATGTGTGTTTGTATATGTGATTGTGTGTGTGTGTTTGTACATATGTGTGTGTGTGATTGTGTGTGTGTGTGTGTGTTTGTATATATGTGTGTGTGAATGTGTATGTGTGTTTGTATATGTGATTGTGTGTGTGTGTTTGTATATATGTGTGTGTGAATGTGTGTGTGTGATTGTGTGTGTGTGTGTGTGTGTGTGTTTGTATATATGTGTGTGTGAATGTGTATGTGTGTTTGTATATGTGATTGTGTGTGTGTGTGTGTTTGTACATATGTGTGTGTGTAATTGTGTGTGTGTGTTTGTATATACGTGTGTGTGAATGTGTATGTGTGTTTGTATATGTGATTGTGTGTGTGTGTTTGTACATATGTGTGTGTGTTTGTATATATGTGTGTGTGTGTGTGTGTGTGTGTGTATGTGTGTTTGTATATGTGATTGTGTGTGTGTTTGTACATATGTGTGTGTGAATGTGTGTGTGTGTGTAATTGTGTGTGTGTGTGTGTGTGTGTGTATATGTGTGTGTGAATGTGTATGTGTGTTTGTATATGTGATTGTGTGTGTGTGTTTGTATATATGTGTGTGTGAATGTGTGTGTGTGTTTGTATATGTGATTGTGTGTGTGTGTTTGTACATATGTGTGTGTGTTTGTATATGTGTGTGTGTGTGTGTGTGTGTGTGTGTATGTGTGTTTGTATATGTGATTGTGTGTGTGTTTGTACATATGTGTGTGTGAATGTGTGTGTGTGTGTAATTGTGTGTGTGTGTGTGTGTGTGTATATGTGTGTGTGAATGTGTATGTGTGTTTGTATATGTGATTGTGTGTGTGTTTGTATATATGTGTGTGTGAATGTGTGTGTGTGTAATTGTGTGTGTGTGTGTGTGTGTGTTTGGAGGCGGGCACTGGATGA
Organism: Pangasianodon hypophthalmus; assembly: GCF_027358585.1. Taxonomy (NCBI): domain Eukaryota; kingdom Metazoa; phylum Chordata; class Actinopteri; order Siluriformes; family Pangasiidae; genus Pangasianodon; species Pangasianodon hypophthalmus. The sequence goes on along the minus strand of NC_069718.1, from coordinate 20,447,152 downwards.
CAGAGTGGAAGGCGTGATCTCCCCTCAGCAGCTCTCTCTCTATCTCCATGCCTGCATTTGTGTAACACTGAAGCATCGCGGTTTGTTTACTGTGTGTCGTGTACACGGTGTAGAATCCCGGAGTAATGGTGCGCTGTGACTCTTGCCTGTAAGTCTGGCTCTGTGCTGTGGAGACTCCCCGCAGTCAGTGTGCACCTGGAGGCGGATTAGAGGAAGCTCCACTGGGGAAAGACGAGCTAAACGCCGCTCAGATGAGGTGATGGGCTCCGACAGGCTTTCGCACTGCCCTCGTAAGAAAACCAACCATGTTTCTCATGAATACCGAAGCAGTAAAAACTACACACCAGTCAATCAAAGTAATCCGGGTTAGTGTCTCCGAAGTGGCCCACAGCATCTCTCCGTGTCGTAAAGTGTCGCTTAGCGATAGGAAGCAGTTGTTTAGGTTGAAGCAGCTTCTCAAAACAGAGCCTTACACTACAAGTGTGTTCATTTCCTGCGTAAATGTGGGGTATAAACGCATTTACCTACACTATACAAACATATCCGGCTTTTTCATTTGATTTTCAGGTTGTGTACATGCCATATTGACAGTATAGCTGCATCACACGTGTGTGTGTGTGTGTGTGTGTGTATAAAGCCAGAGTAGGAGTCAGCTGCAGTGCTATTCCAAGCCTTCTCACATCACTGCTCTTTCCCATGCGGTTATTTTTGGGAAGTCTTCATTACCATGAGCTTTATTAATCATAGTGCTGGCCTCCCCTATACCTAGGCAACAGAAGTTTGAGGTGCAGCATGGTCTTGTGAAGCTGCAGATGCGTAAAAATAGATCAGCAACACTGGGATGAGCATGTTGTTGCAGTTACACTCCTGAGCAAAGAAAAAGAAAAAAAAAAAAGGGCCAAACCCCAAATGACAAATATTAAGCTTTTAATGGACTTAACAAATCATTGGTCAGAAAATGAGCAAGAATGAAACAAATGCACTCCTGAGAGCTCCTGTGCCATCATTTGCTCTTTACTTTTGTTGAAGTGTTTGGGGGAAAAGCTAGAAACAGGGAAATTCACTTATATAGTCTTCTTGTACACAAAGGTAAAATCATGATAATGATTAAAATGTTTGATGTAAAATTCAAACTAACACATGTCTAGGTGTACAAAAATTTCCAAAAATATCTTCTGGGAAATAACTTCTTAGTCGTTATTTGGTTATCTGTCACACCTGATGCAGCCCATCAAGGGCCACGAAGCTTAAACATGTAAAGAAATCAAAGGGAAAAGCTCCCATACTAAGTTCCTTTATCTATTTTTTAAATTTTTGCTAATTTCCTGATAAATGATTTGTTGTTAAGACCATTAAAAGCTTAATATATTGCCATTTTGGGCTTGGCCCCCTTTTTTTTTTTTTTTTTTTTTTTTTTTTTTTTTTTTTTTTTACCCAGGAGAGTACTTTTACACTCACTCACGTTCAGTAACTGCTTTGTCCTGGTCAGGGTCGAGGTGAATCCAAAGCTTGTGGCGGGAACACTAGGAGTGAGGCAGGAATACACCCTGGATGGGATGCCAGTCCATCACAGGGCACCGTGCACACATTCACACATTCATTCACACATAGGGGCGAGTTAGCATAGCAAATTCACCTACCATCATTTTTTTTATTTCTTGGGAGGGAGGAAGCCGTAGAAGACATGAAGGAGAACAAGCGAAACTATTCTCAGACAGTTCAAGATCAAACCAGGGATCTTGGAACTATAAGGGGGCAACACTACTTGCTGCCCACTGTGGTGTCCCAAAAATTGCTATCATTTAATTCAGAAACTAGATTTCTAGGAATACTCTATATGAACAAAGGTTTGCGGACACCTGACCATGACACCCATATGTGCTCGTTGTACATCCCATTCTACATTTTGTCCCCTTTTTACTGTTGCAATAACCTCCACTCTTCTGGAAAGGCTTTCCAATAGATTTTAGAGTGTGGCTTTGTAGATTTGTTACAATTCAGCCACATGAACATAAGTGATGTCACCCAGCATCAGTGCCTGAGGAGGCCTGGAGTGCAGTCCGTGTTCCAGTTCAGTGGGGTTGATGTCAGGGCTCTGTGCAGGCCACTCAAGTTCTTCCGCACCAATGTTGGCAAACCATGTCTTTATAAACCTCGCTTTGTGCACAGGGACATTGTCATGCTGGAACATGTTTGGGCCTCTTAGTTTCAGTGAAGAAAAAATCTTAATTCTAGACAATTCTGTACTTCCAAATTTGTGGCAGCATATGGGTGTGAATGTCAGGTGTCCACATACTTTTGCCCATATAGTTTACAAGCTTCAGTTGTCTCTGTTTCTGTACTGAACAGGGAAACGGTGTGTAGGATCATTTATGTTCAAGGGTGGCTGCAGGAATTTTGGGCCCTCATACAGGTTATTGCACTGTTAGCCCTGCAGCTTTGGTCAATTTTCATTACCTATGGTCAGCCCCCTTTGGCCCACTGTCTACTCTTGAGCCCTTGGATACACAGCCCTTTACAGCACCCCTGTAATGGTTATATTTACCCACTGCACACTTCCAGTAATCTACAAATAAACCTACAAATAAATAAAGTGTAGTTTAACGATACATGCAAGACATCAGATTAGAAGTTTAAACTATGTATTAATCCCTAATTTATTCAAAACTACATGTAAAATACTTAGAGTTAAATATAACTGCACTGCAGTGGTCAACCGACCAGAAGAAATGATTGTTCTGGCAATTCTTTTATGAATATATGATCATTTATGTTTTCTTCAGTAGTATAGAATGTTTTTCTAATTAATGCTGTGCTTAGACTTTGTCTGATGTGCAGTGTAGGGCGGGGTGACAATATAATATCGATATTACCATAAATTGTTTCACAACATGCTTTTTGGGGTTATCATGGAAATTGTAATATTATTACCATTATTAGTAGTAGTATTAGTATTTTTAATAATTATTATAACAGTAATATTATAACATATAATAGAACTATATATTATTTATAACATTTTAAAAATGCAACCATATTGCTGGCAGTTTGTGAGCAAACTTATATACTATATATAATACTAACATAATACTGATGCAAATGTATATTTTGTGTCATTGAAACGGCTTTGAGAATCATATGATATGATATTTCTGCCATCACCCCTTACTGCATTGGAGTTTTTTTGAGTGCGGATGCTTTGGGGTATGTTAATGTAACTCAGTATATATGTTTATAGTAAAATATGGAGAACTGGTTACATTTCAGTATAATTATTTGTGAGGAGCATTTTGGGTTGTCTGCTCAATTAATGGAATTTGTGTTGAAATACTTATGCACCTATGCCATGTACTTTATGCATACACCTATTACTTTTGCATAATTCCAGTTTAGTAATCTGGTACTCTGTTAGTTATTGCCCTCTGTCTCTTTTTTTGAGGAGGCGGGTGGATGGCGAGGATTAGAGGAATGGAGATAGGTGTCCGCTTCCGTTATTATTTCCAGCACCCATGGTCGCGCCTGGTTGTAGCCTACCTTGTCACCTTCTTCAACTTCCTCATCTTTGCTGAAGACCCTGTATCCCACAGCCAGACGGAGGCACACATGATTGTTGTGGGAAACTGTTTCTCTTTCATAGTGAATAAGTATCCAGGTGGAGGGTGGAACTTCCTGAAGGTGCTGATGTGGATTCTGGCGATCTGCACAGGACTCATTGCTGGGAAGTTCTTCTTCCATCGAAGGCTGTTTGGTATGTAAGCTGACCCTATTTTATGTTTGCAATTCGGCATATGATTGTGGTGTGTAATAGTAGTGTTTGTTACTGTTTGTAGTGCTGAGTAGATCCATTTTACACACTTACACTGTTTAGGTATTTGTGTACGCTTTGATGGTAGGACCTTGGACTTTCTCAGATTGGAGAGTTAGTTAAGAGTGAGGTCTCACAACAGCCTGTAGCATGATGATATTTGTGTACTTGATTTTCTTAACGTTCCTGACTGTATAGCTCTTATATGTGAGATGAATACACTTGAAAACATGGAAGCTCAAATAATAACTCACACCCCATCTGTTATAGTGCATGGTGCTGAGGAATCATTTAGTGAACATGACATATTTAGGTCACAATAAGACAAGTCCTCAAAATGCATCCTTAACGCAGCCTCTGCCTGTTTCTAACCTTTCAAACCTTACCAAACAAAAACTACACTGCCAAACTTCCTGACCTTCTGAGATGATAAACCCTTTCAAAATGAGCTTAAACTGTTACAGTAAACACATTAGAGCATGTGCAAATATACTGGTCATCAATGCCTATAAGTGTTGCTGTAAAAATATTGACGTGTTGTTATTTAACAGTCTGTTTCAGCGTGATTGAATTCTGTACTGTAAAGACCTGACTATACAGCCGTTTTTGGTTACTCCTATGAACCAGATCTCATCATGTCCATCAAAATGGAGTAACTATATCAGAATGAGCTCTTGTAGCCCATAATGAATCAAGTAACTGAGAGATTTTAGAGTACCTCAGACATTTTAATTAGGATGGTATAATTAGAGTGTGTGAGGAATAATTAGAATTATACCACAGCACTGTTGGATTCTCTTCTGATTGGTCAGCAGGTGTTGATTAATTTTTGATTAATCAGCACAGCTTTGTCAGCGCAGGCTGCCAGGCAAATCACGGGTTTATATTAATGTCCTGGAAAAGTCTGCAGTCTTGCATGACTCTGGCCTATGTTCAGTTTTAAGGATGCTCAAACCGGAGTCCACGCCTTCAGAAGCTTCTGTCTCGACGATTGCTCCGCTCTTGCTGACAGAACACTCTCCAGAGTGTAGCAGTATATCCAAAAAATCAGCTCTCATTTACACCAAACATTCTGCCCACATCACACCCACTCTATTTAGATTGCACTTGTTATTCATCCTGTACTTTATTCAACACAATATCCTGCTTCTCACCTTCAAAGCCTTATGTGGTTGTGCCATGGGTTACCTCAGTGAACTATTACTGCCTGTATATTAGGGCCCTCTAGTTCCAGTTCACATGTGGTCCTCAGATGTAGACTTTCTTCCATGGGTGGCAGGTCTTTCAATACTGTAGCACTCAAGCTTTGTAATCCTCTTCCACAGGGCTTCTGTGAAGTCTTATCTCTCTCCTGCTTTAAACACATCTCAAATGTCATCTCTTTTTTAGTGCTCTCAGTGTCTCGGTAACTAATCAGGTCCTCTCCTTCTACACACTATCTCTGTCTGGTTTCTGACATCTCAGTGTACCTTTATGCATCTGCTCTATCTCCATGAAGTCTTCTTGTATAGATGATTGTATGCGATGGTTATTGCATTAATGTTTTTTTTATGTGAACAGGAAAACATAAAGAAAAACATACATTTTCTCTGTTTAAACGTTCTGTAAGGAGAATGAATGCTTATAGCTGTAAGTGACATTGAACGATGAAGTGTAATTTGTAGCATGTAGTGATATTTGATATTTTATGCTTTTTTTATGGATTGTAAATAAGCTGTTGGACAGCACAGTGGCACAGCGGGTAGCGTTGCTGCCTCACAGCTCCAGGGTCCCTGTTCAATCCTGTGAGATTAATTTCATTTACATGTGTGAGGGTTTGTCTACAAGCCTGTGGTTCTTCTTTATAGAGACATTTACACCTTATACACAGTGAATAATATCCTCTAGCTATTTAATGGTGCCTGTTTGTGACAGTTTAACTAATGTATTGCAGTGTTATCTGTGGTCTGCCCGAGAAAGAGCTGTGAATAAGAGGCTTTATTTAGAATTTCCTTCCATTACAGAGAGTGCATCTGAAACCTTTAGTCATGTTGTACAGAACTAGGCTAGCAAGCAGATGAAGATGCATTCAGATGGCATTACTTTGGTGTGTGTGTGTGTGTGTGTGTGTGTGTGTGTGTGTGTGTGTGTGTGTGTGTGTGTGTGCGCTCTGATGAGCCTCTTAAGATCTCTTGTTGCTGTACAAGTATTTAAGTTTCTTTAGTAACAACTCATTCACTGGGATTTCATATAATCTAAGACTAATAATAAATTTATTTTTTAAAGAAAGCACTTTAATTTTACAAACAGATGCATATAATTATTGATATAGTTAAGCTTTCTGTAATGAGATGCTTATGTGACATTTATGGAAGGAGTCTCCAGTTTTCTGACATGGGGCTTCAGGACAGAGATATTGTGCTTTCCTATCCAATTTTTGTCTAATTTACTTGAAGAGAAAGAAAAAAGAGATGCTGGTGAGGGAATGACTGTTTATAGCTGCTGTAGGAATTAGCCTAATGTTGTGGACGTTCCACAACATTAAATGTAACTATGAACTGATACAAAAAAAATTATTATTCTTTAGTTAAGAAAAAATGCAGTCATTGGCAAGTTGCTGTGGTATAAAAGGAATAGAACACTATAATACAAGGACATGCCATTATAGGAAAATAATCACACCACCCTATTGTCATTTATTTTCTTTCAGGAAGTGCATCCTGTCATGTTTCTTTCCTTACTTATCTCATATCTGTTCATTATGTAAAAGTATGAGAGAGAGAGAGAGAAAGCAATGAAAACTGAAACTGAAAAGTGAGAGAGAAACACGACAGGATATGTGGCTTAAACTATCACCTAGTACTCAGCTACTTAAGGTTATGCATTTCCTTTAAGTTTCTATCCTTTTCTCTCTCTCTGTCTTTCTCACCATCTCTACATGTATTTACTTTCTCTCCTACCATTGGTCTTTTGCCCGTCTTTCTTTTTCTCTTTCTAGGTTTCTCTTTATCTTTCAGCCTTCCTGCTCTTTCAGCCTCTGTCTCTGTCCCTGTCCTGAGTATAAATTAGCCACTAGGTGTGGCATGTCACATCCTTTGGTCTTCAGTCATTTCCTGTGAAGGACACTGCACCCAGCCCAGCCATACTTTCCCTTCAGGGATCATTTTCACAAAGCTTCTAATGCCAAACACCACATAGTGAATAATAAAATAATAAAATCTCTTCTTAGATTACCACCAAAGATGAGATTATATTAACAGATATCACTTCAGTCAGTCTCAGGAGGGAACAATGTGCTTTCTAATGAAAGCTATGTGGTAGCTTGCTGAATACTAATGGAGGGTGCGAAACAATCAAAGCCTTTTGTTGTTCATTGTGCAGCCCACTCTCTGATCTGAAATGCCTCAGAAAATGAGTCTGTTAGATTTAGAGGATGGATGCCAAAAGTCCTACCGGAATAGAGACACAATCTGCATATGAATCATCTTCCTATGTCGAAGCCCTTTAAATTCTATAATTTGTTCTCCTCAACTGCTTTAAAGGATTAAAACAAATCAATTGTCAGCCAAAAAAAAAATAAAATACTGTATACGTCTATTTGCATTTGCTTTACTAGTTCACTAAATTTAAAGCACCTCTATTAAAACCCACCTACAGTTTGTCAAAAGACATACATTGATACTAGATCATGAATATTACTATGAAATAAAAAAAAAAAAAGATTTGCGTATAGACTGTGGGATAGTATACACTCAGTGTACCTACAGTATTTTACGTATATTATAACAAGCTACCTGCAAATTTTACCTTGAATTACAAACCTAAATGTAAATCTTAATAAGCTTTAGACACTTGAATCAGCAATGTATATCAACTCATTGCCCATTCTTGCCTGTAGTTGATGATTCAGAGATGATTCATATTCAAGTGAGTCATATACAATATAAAACTAGAGAACTTATATTAAAGACATATTTTGAATACGGTTGATATCATATGATTTTCAGTAGTCCAAGATGGAAGGGAGTGCTATAAGCTTTTAAAAAGTCCTTGTATTATAAGTGGTGTGTACAAATGGTGGTGGCCAGTATGGAGAAAAATATAATGGCAAATCATAGTATTTAAAGAAAAAACTTACATAAACTAGAATCCGCTTTCAGCTGCTTGTTACTGTCAGAAATAATAACGTAGCCATTGTTATAAAAGGCATCATGATATGGTAATTCTACTCATAGAAAAACGTATTGTGTTATAAATTGCTGTAATTAGGGGGCCAAGCACCGAAGGTGCATAGGCACCCTATTGTTATTCTATGCTTTCTTCTTCTTCTTCTTCTTCTTCTTCTTCTTCTATTCTGGCTAGAGTTGTGAAATTTGGCACACTGATTGGGGAGGGTCGAAGGAACATTTTGGCCAAATTTGGACCAAGTGTTGCCAACGCTGTAGCGCCACCATCCTATCCTGCAGGGCCTAATTTGGAAGTACTTTTATGGTCATAACTTTTGAACTGTTTGTCCAAAATTTAAAAGCCATCCCTGGATTCCCTGGGTCGAGACGAGTTCAATGCACCCTATGAGGTCAAAATTAGACTTTTTTGTCATCTTGGCTATTGTTAAAAACTGTTTTTTCGCTGCTCCTCCTACAAGTTTTCTCCAGTCATCACCAGATTTGGCACACATGATCTTCAGAGTAAGCCTCACAAAAATTATCAAAAGAATTTTGAATATTCCGAAGGGTTTGTCTGTAATGGGCCAACAAATCTGATGGCGAAGCCGCCAAACAGGAATTGAGGTTGTATCTCTGCAACAACTTTGTGCACTGACACAAAACCTCGTAGGCATTTTCAGAACCATGACCTGAGGCTATGCAACAAATTTCATGATACTGGTCAAACCGGAAACTGGTCACCCACTGGTCAAAAGTTACAATAACGTGCCAAAAATGCTCCTACAAATTTTGTCCAATCTTCACCAAATTTGGCTCACGTCATCTTGACACCTGTCTAAACAATGCTGCAGCAATGCCACCCTGCTGCCAATTTGTTCATCTAGACCTTTCCTCCTACAGTCAGAGAATTCCAAAACTGTCCATGGTCAAAACATATATTTCATGAGTGAAACTACAAATCACTCTTGAATATCTTACCTAAAGTTATGGCTTTGCTTTCCTGTGATTGCTTAGGCAAAAACTGTAGCATGTCTGTGAATGTGCGGCTCACCGAGTCTGGGTGCTTGGTCCCCGAAAATGCCGCTTGCAGCTTTAATATCTATATATTTTTCTCAAATTTCCCAGACCTAAGTAGCAGGCTTGATTTTAATGCTGTAAGTGAAGCAGTCCATGTCCAATCAGATCACATTCCATGAAACAACTATAGTCATTTAATAATAAACTTTCAACGTCTGTAGTTGATTTGGTTGAAAAACCACAAGCTGTCATCTATCCATCAGGATGTTGTGGTCCACTTTAAGTTCAAGGTTCAAGGTTTATTGTCATCTTGTAGTTGCATCTCCAAGGCATAGACTTGTTGTACACACAAACTGTATTCACATCCTACCCACCCGCATGCCTTTCCGTCTGCCCACAAAGAGACATTTAACATATTGTACTCAGAACCTACGACAAAAGAGAAGCGCTTCCATCCTGCCCTCCCCGTGTACCCTCCAAGCTGCCCCATCACACACATTAGGTATTGCACAGATAGTTACACACAAGTTATTTGGTTATTTCAAATAATGTAGTTATTTATAGCACAGTTAATATAGCACACTTCCTGTTATTGCACATATAAAAGTCATGGCACATATTCCCTAGTTATTGCCCGTAGTTATTGCACAGATTCCCCAGTTATTGCCTGTGGTTATTGCACATAATTTAGTTATTGCACAGATTCCCCAGTTACTTTCCATACTAGATGTGGTACGAATTCCTAGTTGTGCTCCTATTGTACTGTAGTTATTGCACTAATTCTTAGTTATTGTACATATTGAAGTTATTGATATAGCCTGTACACTCGGGGGCAAAAAAATGGGCCAAGCCCAAATGGCAAATGTCAAGCTTTTAAAGGTCGTAACAACAAATCATTTGTCAGAAAATTAGCAAGGATTGAACAAATGCACTCCTGAGATCTCCTGTGCCACCATTTGCTCCTTTACTTTTACTGCAGTGAACTGTTTGTGGAAAAGCGAGAAACAAGGAAATTTACTTATATGGTCTTCTTGTATGCAAAAGTAAAATCATGATAATGACTAAAATGTTTGATGTAAAATTCAAAGTAGCACAAAATTTGGGTGTACAGAATTTTCCAAAAAATATCTTCTGGGATGTTTTTTTTTTCTTAAAAGATTAGTCATTATTTGGATATCTGCCACACCTGATGCAGCCCATCAAGGATCACAAGACTTAAACATGTAAAGAAATCAAAGAGAAAAGCTATCCCATACTAAGCTCCTTTATCTATTTGTTTAATTTTTAATTTATTTATTTTTTAATTTCCTGACCAATGATTTGACCTTTTAAGACCGTTAAAAGCTTAATATTTTGCCATTTTGGGCTTGGCCCATTTTTTTTTGCCCAGGAATGTAGATGTGTGAGCAGCTTTTGTCCTGAACCTCCTACCTGATGGGAGAAGATTATACCTCAGGGAACACCTCTGGGAGCAGAGGTGATGACCCGTGTATGTAGGGTCCTTGATAATATTAGATGCTCTTTTTAGAAAGTGCAAAGTGTAGATGCTTTCAATTTCCATTAGTTGTGTACCAGCTTTTATGATCTATTGGGGTGTTGTTGTTGCATCTAGCCGCCTTGTTGCAGCTAGCATATTATTACTATTATTAGTAGTAGTAGTAGTAGTAGTAGAACGAGAAGGAGGAGGAGGAGTAATAGCAGCTAGTAGTAGCAACTGGTTCTTTCCCTGATCCTCAGTGCTAGTCTGGCATATTTCATCTATATTTGGTCACATGGGAAAAGAAGTTTATGGCATAAGTGGTGTGTTATTCCTACACAGAAGCAGTTACTGAAGATGAGTAAATGAATGTAAGGCAGCAGGATTTAGAATTATTGACTCAAGTACAGCATTTCATACCAATTTATAACAATCTCTCTATTTAATTCTACATGTACTGCTCCTAGAATCATAATCATGTGTAGGCAATAGGCTACATACGAGAAAAGTCACACAGATTTGTGCTTTGAATGTGAATGAGAATTGGACTCACCCTCTTTGATCATTACTTCACAGGTTTCATTACTACAGGTTCACCACCCTGGTCCTGGAGTACCCCCTGTCCTTCACATTTTTTAACATTCTTTCTGCTCAAACACACCCACGTCAACTCAGAAAGGTCTGTCTTGGGAGCAGGGAAAACACAACAGGGTTGGGAACCACAACAGGGTTGGGAACATGTGACTTAAATGAAACCAGCCTCAAATGTTGCTTGAAAACAGAAAAGGGTAGTAGCCTGATTAATATATCTACTGTATGTATATGATGAATAATGCTGGAGTTTTGCTTTTATTCCTCCAATTGATCACTAGGTGTCAGCATTTGTGTTAATGTAATCACATTCTTCAGAGTGTTGGGTTACTTTTGAACTGCTGCCTTTTACTCCATATCAATATACTGTTTAAATCTTTGTAAATTTACACTCAGTGAGCACTTTTTTAGAAACACCTGTACACATACAGGTGTGGCAGCAGTGCAATGCATAAAATCCTGCAGATATGGGCAAGCAGCTTCAGATAAGGTCCACATCAACTTCACATCAACCATCAGAATGAGGAAAAAATGTGATCTCAGTGATTTTGACCATGGCATGATTGTTCGTGCCAGACGGGCTGGTTTGAGTTTTTCTATAACTGCTGATCTACTGGGATTTTCACACACAACAGTCTCAATAGTCGAATGGTGCAATAAATTAAAAACATCCAGTGAGGGCAGTTCTGAGGACCGAAACGCTTTGTTGATGAGAGAGGTCAGTGGAGAATGGCGAGACTGGTTCGAGCTGACAGAAAGGCTGCAGTAACTCAGATAACCACTCAGTACAACTGTGAAAAGCAGAAAAGTATCTCAGAATGCACAACACGTCGAACCTTGAGGCGGATGGGCTACAACAGCAGAAGACCACGTCAGGGTCTGCTAATGTCAGCCAAGAACAGAAAACTGAGACTGCAGTGGGCACAGACTCATTAAAACTGGACGGCCGAAGACTGGAAAAATTTAGCCTGGTCTGATGAATCTTGATTTCTGCTGAGGCAAACAGATGGTAGGGTCAGAATTTGGCACCAGCAGCATGAACCCATGGACCCAACCGGCCTTCTGTCAACAGTCCAGGCTGGTGGAGGTGGTGTAATGGTGTGGGGAATGTTTTCCTGGCACACTTTGGGCTTGTTAATACCAATCAATCATCTCTTAAATGCCACAGCCTATTTGAGTATTGTTGCTGACCATGTGCATCCCTTCATGTCCACAATTTACCCATCTTCTAATGGCTACTTCCAGCATGATAATGCACCAGGTCACAATTCAAAATGAGTTCAGTATTCTTCAGTGGCCTTCCCAGTCACCAGATCTGAATTCAATAGAACGCCTTTGGGATGTGGTAGAACGGGAGATTCGTAGCATAAAAGTGCCCCAGAAAAATCTGCAGGAATTGTGTGATGCAACCATGTCAACATGGACGGGTCTCAAAGGAATGTTTCCAGTATATTATGGAATCCGTGCCACAAAGAACTGCTTTTTTGAGAGTGAAGGGAGGCCCTACCCAGTATTAGTATAGCGTTTGTAATAAAGTGCTCAATGAGTGTATATATTGTAAATATTCACATTCAAATAAAATGATTTACCTATATCCAATTAATTATTATTTAATTGTTTTCTTAAATCCAAATCTTATACCAAATTGACCCCAAGTCATTACACTCATTGCTGTAAAAACAACCAGCACACTGCTAAATGTGATTTCGTCTCATCCTCATAGCTATTCTTTTACAACAATATATGTAATTCTGTGACTCCATTTTTGGACCTTTATGGAGACTTTAAAAGCGATTTTAATACTGCTTTTTATAGTGTATCAAATTACATTACTTTTAAATAATAAGATACATTTTTGCAACAATAGTCATGACGTTTGGACTTGTCACATTTAGTCTTTGCCTGATTTCACTGATCATTGTCACACAGACCTGGCAACCCTGCGCAGACCCTGTGACTCTGAACGCTGATCTGAACACAATCCAGAACTGTGTCCTGGAGTTTGTCAAACTTGGACCTCCCCGCCATAATGCATGTGGTTTTAGATAGCTATATAAAGAACAAAGGCTGTAACCTTAAACATTATGACCCTGGCGTATAACATTTTGAGCATGCACTTTTTTTGTAAGATGAGGTAATTTGTCACATTACTTGCACTGTTTCCTTTCTTCATTATCAACTTGGCACATTGTCATGTGCTGAAGCTGTAAGTACAAAGCAGTGCTTGTCTCTGATGTGTGGAAATCGCAGGTTTGCTTTGTCTAGAAACAGTGTATCAGTGTGTTTGAACAGGCAAAACAGGACGCCTTGAGTGGAAGAGCACAGCTGCTGTGTGGTGTGTTTGCAAACACCTGCTGTGTTCTCACTGCTTAATTCACCACTCAAAATAGCTGTTAATTTCTCTACCCAAAATTTACTGATTTTCTGATTAGGCTTGAACTAGGAATTGTGTGAGCGTAGTGTTTTCTTGTCAGTGGCATTTTAAGCGTTGAGAAACATCTGAGTTTGCATCATTTATTCCAGATGACATCATCGACCAGGTACCCATTGCTAATGAAATCATATTCAGAGGCGCTGAAGTAGGCTGTTTATTCAGAGAGTAAACATTAAATCACCTTCTGCTTTGTTGGATCTATGGAAAGAACAGGTGTTTCCTATGTCCAAAGAGAAAAGCTAACAAATAAAATAAGCCTACTGGTTTCAAGATAGAGGATTTCTGCTACCTCTTGTTCACATTGGTGCTTAAAGAAAATCGAAAAGAATTTAACAAGAATGTTTTCAAAACACATACTGTAGATAAAATATGCACATATTTAACACATTTTATACTTTTGGTGTGTATTTTAATAGCAGTATCCTATTAACAGAGATCAGACAGCAGTATGCTCATCCCTGATTAATCGATGTGACCAGTGTTTCTGCACTTATCATCTCCCAAGGGTCAGTCATGGCATTAAACTACAGCCCTTTTACAACATGATGAATGGATTCTCTCTGGCTGAGTCCATGGGGAGCTGGGCACAAGTAGTTAGGACTGGGGTTCAGTATGCCTGGGTTCAGCCTGCATAGCCGGGAGGCCCCCAAGAGGAACACACAGACAATGACTTGACATTTATAATGTGACATATAGCCAAGAAAGGCTTACACTTTTGAATATTGAAATATAATAATGCAAATTACAGTGTGTTAAGGATGCAAGGTGCAAGGTTATTCATCTTATTGTTTTGTATAAATATATATAACCAAGAAAGGCTTACACTTTTGACTATTGAAATATAATAATGCAAATTACAGTGTGTTAAGGATGCAAGGTGCAAGGTTATTCATCTTATTGTTTTGTATAAATATATATAACCAAGAAAGGCTTACACTTTTGAATATTGAAATATAATAATGCAAATTACAGTGTGTTAAGGATGCAAGGTGCAAGGTTATTCATCTTATTGTTTTGTATAAATATATATAACCAAGAAAGGCTTACACTTTTGACTATTGAAATATAATAATGCAAATTACAGTGTGTTAAGGATGCAAGGTTATTCATGTTATTGTTTTGTATAAATATATATAGCCAAGAAAGGCTTACACTTTTGAGTATTGAAATATAATAATGCAAATTACAGTGCTATAAGGATTCATAACAATAATATTCAACTTCATCCAGTTATAAAGTTTAGTTTCTACCATTTCTTTAAAATATGTTTTGCAGAAACTATAACCGAATAAATGATTAAATTGCCCTCGAGAATTGCTTGAATTTCAGTTTATAATAACTACACAAACTCTGGAATTTAATCAACTTTCTCTAAAATCGGATTTCAAAAACCAGTGATGTTGTAATAACAAATACAATTAACATACAGTATAATTGTGCAGTCTTTGGCTGCAGACCAACAAGAATCAATTGATTCAGTTGCATGTGAAAATCACAAACTGGATAGCAGGCACTACGATAAACTTTATTACACACTTCTAACATTACTCATCACACATCAACTTACTCTGAAACACATTAATCCTACCTTTGGCAACTCAGAAAAGCAGAAGATGCTGGTTCTCCCACAGGTTAAATTTCCATAGGAGTTTCTCCTTCCTTTATCATTCCTAGGTCTTTCTTAAAAATGTGACAATGATGAATGAAATTCCACAAATTTCCAATGAGCCTCTGAATGCCAGTGCACTTCAGTGCTATCATGAGACTCAAGCTCAAGAAGGCTCAAGAAGAATGAGAAGGCTTTTGCTCTTCAATATTCAATCACAGTATTTTTTTCTTCATTTGTTTCCAATATTAGTCAGAATAAATTTTGACTTGATTTAAAATCCAGTGTTGATTAGTGTAGTATGTGCTGTACACAAGTAAAATAACCTGTAAAATAATCTTTCTCTGGATCCAGAGGTGTTGTATTTTTCAGAAATAATTTTTGTTTGCTAAAATTCAAATCAATCAGCAGAATTCACCAAATCTGGTTGAACAAATCAATGAATACAGTGGAATTTTGAAAAGGGCAGTAGTGGCTCAGTGGTTACAGCTTTGGACCTCTGGTTAGAAGGGTAGGATACAGGATTTTAATGCCACTTTTGGGCCTCTGAGCAAGGACTTTAGCTTAAGTCCAGAAACTAGAAGCTGGCAGGCTTTATTAGGATAATTAGACATATGTATGCTTTGTAGACCTTAATTCAAAAAGATGATTATGCTGGGAGATTTCAGATAGTACTTCTTAAATTTTCACCCCAAAAATAATTTTGGGGTCAATCAGTTGGTTAACATGTCAGTTTTTGGCACTTTTTTTTGGTGAATTCTGCTGAATTATTTGAATTTAGATAAATATTTATTTCTGCACATGAATAAAGCGGGCAATGCTTCCTAGACACACAAGGCCAAAATCACCACTGTTAAAAAAAATCCTGCCAGAGTAATTTCCCTGTCAGACTTCTTTCCCTCTCACAGTGGATTCTGAACACCCACCCTCCTGGTGTCCCTGCAGCACAGGCGTGCCATGGCCATCTTCTGCCTCCTCCATCTCTGCTGGAAGTGCTGGCTGGCAAGAATGTAGAGCACAGGGTCCAGACAGCTGCTCACACTGCACAAGGCCTCCAGGAACTCATAGGCTATGTAGAGTGTGTTCATGTTTTCAGTCGTCACCTTGCCAATGAATCGCATGAACACTAAAGTCACAATCATGATGTGGTAGGGGGCATAAGACAACAAAAAAACCAACAAAGCTGCTGTGATGAGAATGAGAGGCTTCCCAGTTCTGCGGGAAGGCAAAATCTGCCTTCTAGAGGCCTTCCGTCCTGACATGCTCCTCAACACCTTTACCATCTGGGTGTAAAAGGCGCCCATCACTACAAATGGCAGCAGGAAACCCACCAGTGTGCGCATTAGCGAGATGGTCGTGACATAAGAGAATGGGCCGTGGATGTGGTCCATGCAGACTGTAATGTTGCCAGGGCGATTCACGTCAAAGGTCATGAATAAATCAGGAATGGAACCCAAAATGAGGATGATCCAGGTGAAAAGGGAGCAGAGGCAGGCCTTTTTGCCATCCCACCAGCGCAGGGAGCTGAGTGGGTGAACCGTGCCAGTGTAACGATCAAAACTTATCAGAACCAGGAAGAAGATGCTACCATACACATTGATGTTGAAGAAGATCCTCTTGAACTGGCAGAAGATATTCATGCGTTTTATATGCGGCTGGCGTAGGGTGAAGTAAAATGTAAATGGCAGCAAAAGGAGCCAGGAGATATCACATAGCGCCAAGTTTAGCAAGAAAACCGTCCCTGTGTTCCAAGGCCGTTGACAGCAGGTGTAGTTCACAATGGCCGCCATGTTACCCAGCAACCCCACTGGTAGACCGATGACAAATAAGACCAGCAGGATAGAGCAGTACCACTTACCATCCCTGAACTGACTGCAGAATGGTGTGGTCTCATTTGGGTAATACAGGAACGCGTTCTCTTGGTGTTCTGTGAGGAGATATGGAGACGGAGCATGTTCTCAAAAAGTCTGATGTGTTTGACTCTATGTAGCTATGTGTTCAAATTTAAGTGTGATCTCTTATTAGATGCCCAAATCACAGAGAGTTTATATGTAGTCAATATTTAAATGTGGCCTTAATACTAACAATAGAATATGTCCAGTTTTTCCCTTCAGATTTTGTATCATACACTTTTCCAATATATTTGCCCTATTAAATTGCACACCAAGCTGTGTTTGTAGAAGGTGCTTTTATTCATTAGACTTAATATATCGTTTTCTGTAACTGGCCTAGTTGTTCGTTTTTCCATGTTAATTTTAATTGATATTATCATTGTAGGAAAAAAGCCTCACTATCCTACAACAGCAAACATTTTTAAAACAAATCTCTATGCTACACGTAAAATGATGATAGGAACTGTAAACCACATCCACTAAGGATCAGTTTCGTAGATTTCAGATTAAAAATCAGAGGTTATGTATACCCTAATATGTAATATGGCAAATATTAAGCTTTTAATGGTTTTAATGGTTTAACAACAATTCATTAGTCAGAAAATTAGCAAGAATTAAACAAATGCACTCCTGAGAGCTCCTGTGCCACCATTTGCTCTTAACTTATATAGTCTTCTTGTATGCAAAGGTAAAATCATGACGATGACGATGATGATGATGATGATGATGATGATGATGAAAATGTTTGATATAAAATTCAAACTAACACATGTCTGGGTATACAAAATATTCCAAAAATATCTTCTGGGATGTTTTTTTTTTTTCTTAAAAGATTAGTCATTATTTGGTTATCTGCCACACCTGATGCAGCCCATCCAGGGCCAAAAAGCTTAAACATTTAAAGAAATCAAAGTGGAAGCTATCCCATACTAAGTTCCTTTATCTATTTGTTTAATTTTTGCTAATTTTCTGACCAATGATTTGCCATTTTGGGCTTGGCCCATTTTTTTTGCCCAGGAGTATATATTATATATACTATACAGTTCTCTATATTGAGATTATGAGTGTCTAGTGTCTATTCTAATTGATCATGTGTGTGAAAAAGTTGAGTTCTTACCAGGATTATAAGAGTTATTGATGAGAAAATGGATCATGCTGAAAGACCGCTGCTCTGTTCTCTCTGTCTGTCTACCAACTCCACCCACCTCATCAATCAGCAGCGGACTGTGTGTGTGTGTGTGTGTTTGCCTGTGTGTTTTTAAGGACATGGCCCTGGTATATGAGAGTGTAAATACTGAGATCTGCATGTATTTATTCATGCACCACTACTAGGTTGGTACATACTGTGGCATTTCCTCCATACTGAGTTAATGTGAGCTTTCAGGACTTAACAGTTAACAGTGTTGTTAGGAGGCATTTATGAGGAACAATCTATTTTTTAGCTCACAGCAGTAACTAATTTGCCAATTTTGGAGCTTGTCAGTTATAACCACTAGAGGGAACTGTCTGCAAAGGGATGAGTTTTTAAAAAAAAAAAAAAAAAAAAAAAAAAAAAAAAAAAACAGGTAGAACCATGCAGGTTCTACTTGCGTCATCTGTATTGCAGTACAGTATACCAATTTATATTATGTCTATTAACTCCTGTTCTATTATCCACTAGCCAAAGCATTTTCTATCATGCTAACTCTACAAACCTCCACCACATTTGTCTCTCTCTCTCTCTCTCTCTCTCTCTCTCTCTCTCTCTCTCTCTCACACACACACACACACACACACACACACACACACACACACACACACACACACACATATTACACATTAATGACTTTATTATATGAGAATTTGAAAATTGTTATGACTTTCTGTTTTCTTTTCTAATAATAAAAGACCCAGAAGATTGACTTTTAGTTGGGTGTACGTGTGTGTGCGTGTGTTTGTCATGTTGTGCTACGTCGAGACGTATTGTGCTGCTAATATACAGCAGTCTTTATGTTCTCTTAGTAGGAGGGGGAGTTTTTCACTGTTTGATAGATTATCAAATGTTTGGTGTGTGTGTTTAATTTTGGGGTAGAATTTTTCTTTTATGTCTGTATATGGGGATTCTGTTAGGAAGTGCAGCTCTGTCTCAGTTGTGTTTTGTTTGCAATGTAGGCACAACCTTTTTTCCTGTGGGAACCATGTTTTCCTGTGTCTACCTGTTTCTATCGCTAGCTCGTTGTTTTGTTTTGTTTTTTTTTTTTGTTTTTTTTTATCTGTCACTGTATACAGATAGTCTGCCATGGTGTACTGTCTTTTTATGGCCAAATAGCACTGCATTTTACTGTGTTGTGTTTGGGTTTCCCAATAGGTGATGTAGTTTTGTTTCATTTGTATTGAAATTTGGTCTAATTGATTTGTTTGTCATTGTTGTTCTGGTCTAAAGTGTCAGTGTGGTGGGGGTCAGTAGGTGTTGGTGATCCTTCAGGGCTAAATCTTCGGAGCAGCTGAGAGAGGGGACTGTTTTCCTTGATCAACTCTTGGTATTGCAGGGCTTTGTAATGATGTGATTGGGAAATCTGATTGTCCATTTCTGTATTTTTATAATTAGTGGATATTTGCCTAATTCTGCCCTGTATGCATTGTTTGTTGTGTGCCAGTGTACTTGTAGGATATTTTTACAGAATTCTGCATGCAGGTTTTCAACTGGATGTTTTTCCATTTGGCAAATTCTTGGTTTGTTAGTGAACCCCACACCTCACTGCCCTAGAGGGCAATAGGCTCAATTACTGATTCTAATATTTTCAGCCAAATTATAACAGGAATCTCTAAGGGACACTTGATGGTGTAAAATGCCCTGCAGGCTATCTCTCAGTTCATTCACTGCAGAGGTGAAGTTGCCTCTCGAACTGATTTTTAGTCTAGATAGTTATAGATGAGTGAGTTATGTGGTTAGTTCCTAGTGTGAATGTGTGTTGTGTACCCTGGGATCTGGATCTTTTCTGAAAGGTCATGATTTTAGTCTTTTTGAGGTTTACTGCCAGGGCCCAGGTCTGGCAGTACTGCTCCAGCAGGTCCAGGTTCTGCTCAAGGCCCTGTTCTGTGGGAGATAGCAGCACCAGGTCATCTGCATAGAGCAGGCATTTGATTTCTGAGTAGCGCGGAGTGAGACCAGGGGCTGCTGATCTCTCCAGACTCCAGACAGTTCATTTATGTAAATGTTGAATAATGTTGGGTTTAGGCAGCAGCCCTGTCTCACGCTGCATTTCTGGGGAAGATATTTTCTTCATTTGTAGTTAATTTTTATTCCACATTTACTTCAGTGTACACTGATTTAATAAGGTCATAGGTCCACCCCCCCCCCCCCCCCCCCCCGGTCTTTCTTACACCTTCTAGCTTAAAGTGCTGATCAGTTCTCATCCTCCAGTCTCGGGTCACGCACAAGGCCAAAATGAATAGAATGAATGGAAGCAGATGGCTGATTACTCTACCATCAGTGTGATGTTGTAATCACATTTAAAATGAAAGTGCCCAACACACACACACACACACACACACACAGAGTTTGCCTCCATGGCTTTTTGGCTTTTTTTCTCTTAGCTTCCCCTTCTCTCTTTCTCTTCTCTATGTTCCCCTCTCTCTCACACATTCACACGTACACAAGTAATCAGTCACATCTACACACATACCGTTCACCTCCACTAGAGCTAAGTCTTTGAATGCCCAAAGCAATTAAGTTCATTCATGCAAATCAGTCCAATTATGCAACTAAGACAGACCTTGAAATTACCCGAACTGGGCTCAGCACAGAATGCAGGGAAATGTTCAGGGAAAAGTTCAGCAGTTAAGAGTTTCAGAGGGAGAGCCTTATTACCGTATAGATCAGTTTGTTCATAGTGTTTCAAACACAGTGAAAGCACAATGAGATATACAATTAAATATTCTGATAAATAAAGACATACAGGTATCCAATCGTGTCTAAAATAAAGTGAAGATTCTGTGTTTTATTAGAATAAATATATATTTTTTATACCATGAAATAACTGTCATTTAGAAATTCGTTACCTAATAGGCCTCGGTGATCAGGGACAGTGTAATCTAATAGAAATAATAGCATTTTGCTTACAAAAGCACTTCCTGGAGCAGTGCTGAGTTGCTTGAACCATCTCCGTGATGTCAGTATGGTTCAGTTTACGGTATAATGCTTAGACTGGAGTCCGCAGCCTCCCAGAATATAGTCCTAATGACCTCTTCACCAAACTGTTCACCAAACTGCCATCACAGAGGCAGTTCAAGGCCAGAGATGGCTTAGGGGACACCA
Source organism: Pangasianodon hypophthalmus (assembly GCF_027358585.1). Classification (NCBI taxonomy): domain Eukaryota; kingdom Metazoa; phylum Chordata; class Actinopteri; order Siluriformes; family Pangasiidae; genus Pangasianodon; species Pangasianodon hypophthalmus. Next base: position 20,425,888 of record NC_069718.1, on the reverse strand, counting down.
CCACCTGAAGTAATCAAACTCCTGAATAAGTGTCCTTTTCTTGTCATTACCCTCAAGCACTTCCTTTGAATTTATTATCAATTCTGCAAAGATCTTCCTAATTGGCACAGTCATTAGACTGAGGATTATTCAATAGCCTCAATTTGCTTACCACTTACAATTCGCTTTCCAGCTCTCTTCCTTTTTTTGAGAAATAAAAGCCCTGGTGGAAGGGAACTGACAGTAAAGTCTAAGCATTATGACCAATAATTTGCCACATAGATTGGGAGAACATGCATGGATGTTGGGCATGGTGATATAGTGAGGACAGTCTGGCTAGCTAATTGTAACATAGAATTGGGTCAGGTGGCTAAGCCTTCCTGATAATGATGGAAATGCTACTATTCCACTTCATGATATTGCAGCTTGTGGTCCCCAGGAACTTTCACTTGATCATATTGACAGCTGGGCCATTTATTTATAGGAGCAGGTAGGCACTTTGCTCTTCACCGTGGACCTACAGCATTTTCAGTGCTGAGTTGCTATGCACACAACATGACATGACAGGCTACTGTGAAATTTATCACTGTCATAGAGAAAGCCCACCATAATTGTGTCAGCAGCAATGAAAACAGGAAGAAAGACTGGCAGGGCACATGCTGTCTTCTATTGGTTAAGAAATTAGATCTATTGACAGATTGGAGCTGGGTTGACATGATTTTGTTTGGGTCTTGGGATTGTCCTAAAAACAGAGTTGAAGAGTCCAGATGTTATAAGACATGTTGAAGACCCGTATTCATCACATCATTGACTGAGCACTTTGCCCTGTAGGCTGATTCAAGGGAGGGTTCGTGAGTAATTTGAGATGGACCAGTACCAAGCTGGCTTCTCAGAGCCCCAGGGTCTCAGTGTAATGGGAAAATAAATGGCCTCATCATGCCTGAATGAAGGCCGGAGAGCTGTGTCTGGGAAAAAGAATAACGCAGGCTATCACTCAGACACAGAGAAGGCCCATAGGCTCATGAAGCTAATGCAGTAGTAAAGATGCAGTGTGTAAGTCAGACAAGTGTGCGTTTACATATACACACACTGAACTCATCCTCATCTTGTTGGCTTCAGACAGACACTGTTACAACATTCCCAGTTTGTCTGACTGGTTCTTGGAAAAGTAATAATCCCGAACAAGTGAAGTTACAGTGCTTTACCATTTGTGTTTTCATTATTAAAGAAAGTTGAGGTCAAAAGTTTTTTACATACCCTTTTCTGAATCTGCAAAATGTTTATCATTTTACCAAAATAAGAGGGATCATACAAAATGCATGTTATTGTTTATTTAGTGCTGACCTGAATAAGATATTTCACCTTGATTCTTGATCCACAGCTGTGTATTTTGTTCACCCCCTGGCTCTTAATGCATGTTTTTTCCTTATGGAGCATCAGTGTGCACCTTTGAACCTTCTGTAATAGTTGCATATGAGTCCCTCACTTGTCCTCAGTGTGAAAAGATGGATCTCAAAATCATACAGTCATTGTTGGAAAGGGTTCAAATATACAAAAAATGCTGGAAAACCAAAGAATTTGTGGGACCTGAAGGATTTTTCTGAAGAGCAGCAGGCAGTTTAACTGTTCAGGACAAACAAGGGACTCTTGAACAACTATCAGTAAACAAAAAAACACAGCTTTGGATCATTCAGGTAACAGCACAGTATTAAGAATCAAGGGGATGTAAACTTTTGAATGGGGTCATTTTTATAAATTCAACTATTATTTTCTCTTGTGGACTATATGTAAACATCTTTTATCTGAAATATCTTATTCAGGTCAGCACTAAATAAACAATAACATGCATTTTGTATGATCCCTCTTATTTTGGTAAAGTAATAAACATTTTGCAGATTCTGAAAGGGGGATGTAAACTTTTGACCTCAACTGTATTTCTCATAATATTGGAGACTTTATTCGTACTTACTTTATTCGTTCTTTATTCCATGTGATTATGTTACTAGCTGTGTCACTGTCTAATTTAATTCTCACTGCTTGATTTTATATTGCTTGGCTGTCTGGTGCTATACTCAGATACTACACTCAGTGCATGAAAGTAATATGTGGTTTTATGAGGATTTATGAGGATTTTTCTTCTGCCTATGCAACACTATGTGTTTGTGTACATAATTAGGCAGTCAGCTAATCACTCTTCTAAAACATATCTAAGAGGTGAGCCTCCTTAATGCATTTTTAATGGTGGCGATTAAACATTTTAACGGCAAATCATAAATAGCATTATACAAAGCTATTACGAGTAAATATTTGAAATAAATTAATAGAGTATAAATAAAATGGATTTCCATGAACTCTCTGCATGAATGATGTAAATACTCAATGTCTCCTTTCCTTAAATGCAATGAGATTTATTTTCTTACATCCAGTGGGTATTCATTATATTTTAGCATGTAGTGGTTAACAATATTATTGTCTAAGAGTGTGAAAGTCATCAGTAATTTGAGATTAAGTATACATTTTAACATATTACTTTGTTATCATACCACGCGTGGAAGTTGCCTTCCTATATAGAAGCTCAACAATATAAAATATGCCTCAAGGGGTCACTAACTGACTGCATGCTGGCCAAAAAAATCTTTTTCATATCCATGAGATATTAGCATCATGACTGCTGTTGTGGAGAAAGTGAACAGTGAGGCAAGTAATGTGGCTCTGATTACATGCTCTTCAGTTTATTCATTGTTGTTGTATTGTAATTTTGGTCATTATAGTTGTTATAATGGGAGTTGGCTTCAGTTCCATCACATCTCTGTTTGCAGAAACTTAATTGTCTCAGTAAAGATGATGCCAGCTGGGCATACAAATAAAACAGGAGAAACAATCCTTAAACATGACAAGTAATGAAGAGTAAGACATTAAACTAGGTTAGAACATGGATTTGAAAAGACAGAACCATGTTGGAAGTTTTGTATCAATTCAGTGTGCATATAGGGGATGTTGTGTTGTTCTCCTTGGCAACACACTGCATTATGAAGTTGGTGCATTGCAAAACTAATCTAATAACAATATAATAAGAATATTAGGAATGTGATTTATTCATTATTCAGTGCCCAGTAAGTGTTTCATTTTAAACGCACGTTCTGCGCTTAAAGCAAGATCCTACGTAATAGTGCAGCTTAAACTCAATTTCCCTGAAACATCAAGGCAGAGGAGAAACAGAAGGACATGATTACACATTCAGAGCAGACACTTTGCTATCTGAATCAATCTCATATTCTCAGAGAGGGAGTGTGCGCAAGAGAGAGTTATCCTGCAATGATTTGATTTTTTTTTTTTTTTTCGGTAATTTGATTCCCAAAGGAAGAGAAAAGAGAAAGCTTTACAGGTTGTGTGTGTCAGAACAATCTCGTCATATAAATCTGATCATATAAAGTCAACATGAAACCCAAACAGCAGATTAGAATCAGAAAAACGCCAGCAGTTTATATCATCTGAAACCCATTTTACTGCCAGGTGAATTATCATTAAAGTGAACTTAAGATAATGGACTTGCTTTGAATAAACTTTATATCTCTTGATCATCGGTTCTGAACCCATACTGATGAGAAATGCTGGGAAATGCTGCTAGGGATTGTGTGTGCATATTTTAAATGTTTTATGAAGATGAAGAGTTTGTACTTAGAATGGACTCTTCTCTGCGTACCAGGGCGGTTCCTACGATTGAAGATGTTTCGTGAGGACCATGGCTCCTGGATGACCATGTTCTTTAGCACTATCCTTTTCCTCTTCATCTTCTCTCACATCTACAACCTCTTCCTCCTCATGACTGAAGGCATGAGGTAAGGCCTCCTACTTTTGTACTTACTGCTTTACATTTACGTTTACATTTCTGGCATTTGGCAGACGCCCTTTTCCAGAGTGCCTTCCAGAAGTGCTTTGAATTCTCTATCAATAAATACATCCTGATACTGGTTCACTAGGTCATGGACTAAGAATACTATCAGGTAAAAAAAACTCTATTGGGGAAGTAATATAGTAAGAAAAGCACACAGGCAACACATTTTTTTTTTTTACTCAGAAACTAATCAGCTAAATTCCCTCAGAAAGTAATGAGCTGCTTGTTATTCAGAAGCTTATCAGCTAATATTAGTTACCAGGCAGCTAATATTCTTTACTCAGAAGCTAATCAGCTAATATTATTTACGCAGTCAGCTAATATTCTTTACTCAGAAGCTAATCGGCTAATATTCTTTAATCAGAAGCTAATCAGCTAATATTCTTTACTCAGAAGCTGATCAGCGAATATTATTTACTCAGAAGCTGATCAGCTAATATTACTTACTCAGTCAGCTAATATTCTTTACTCAGAAGCTGATCAGCGAATATTACTTACTCAGAAGCTGATCAGCGAATATTACTTACTCAGAAGCTGATCAGCTAATATTCTTTACTCAGAAGCTAATCCGCTAATATTATTTATGTAGTCAGCTAATATTCTTTACTCAAAAGCTAATCAGCTTATATTATATACTCAGTCAGCTAATATTCTTTACCCAGAAGCTGATCATCTAATATTCTTTTCTCAGCAGCTATTCAGCTAATATTCTTTACTCAGAAGCTAATCAGCTAATATTACTTACTCAGTAGCTGATCAGCTAATATTCTTTACTCAGAAGCTAATCAGCTAATATTATTTATGTAGTTAGCTAATATTCTTTTCTCAGAAGCTAATCAGCTAATATTCTTTACTCAGAAGCTAATCATCTAAAATTCTTTACTCAGAAGCTAATCAGCTAATATTACTTACTCAGAAGTTGATCAGCTAATATTCTTTTCTCAGAAGCTAATCAGCTAATATTATTTGCTCAGAAGCTAATCAGCTAATATTCTTTACTCAGAAGCCAATCAGCTTATATTATATACTCAGTCAGCTAATATTCTTTACTCAGAAGCTGATCAGCGAATATTCTTTACTCAGAAGCTGATCAGCGAATATTCTTTACTCAGAAGCTATTATCAGCGATTACAAAATGAAATTCTTGGTTACTCAGAGTGTCATTCCATCTCATTGTCAGTGTGTTAATGCTACACTGCTTACTAATGTCTGCAGACAGTGATTTTGAGACAGTGGTGATTTTTTCCACATTAGCATGCCCAGGACAGGCTTGTGAATGGATTATCTGAGTCACCTCTTAAACAGGATATTCATTAGATCATTTAAATATTGCATTAGCCATTTTGGCTCCATATCATGAAGCAAGATGAATGTCCCACTTAGGGCCTACCTTTTTGCCTGAGCCGTGGTTTCACGCTGATGTCTTCTGTTTCTGAAGCGGCCCAGAACCAACAAGGGACTTGAAGATTGAGTGTGTTTGTGTGAGCGTTATGACCACGATCCATCACTCCAAGGTTACTCTAAGCTGACAGAAAACACACCGGTCATTTATGTGCACATGCTCTGATAGCTGTCACTTTGTTGTTTCTCAACATAAAAACGCACTCGATACCTTGCTGACACGACTCGTAAAAATCCAGGCTGTATTAATTCAATAAACGTTCTAATACATTTTAGAGACATAAAATAACGCAACATTGTAAGCCCAGTACAGATTTTATTTCAATAACTTGTTAAGAAAATTACTATTTAAATTATGTTTTGGTAAACCAGTAAAGGATGAAAGAAGGTAGCTAGCTGATCTATTTCTCATAATTGTCACAAATGTCCAATTTTTCTGCCTAACCAACAAATGCCATGTTGTCAAGCTGTATTTGGGTCATTTAGTGTGAATTGCTGAGGTCATTCTGGTATGACCAACTAATTTCTCACACACCAGGAGCCATGACAGTGACATCCATCATATCCAATCGCTCTGATTGGCTGAGAGAGACAGGAAACGTGTCGCTGCATATTATCGGTCAATAAAGAATTGATTTGTGAATGCAGAATGAAATGCATGAGTAGCCTACACAGTGTCATTTTTCAAAAATATTGCTGCTGTCTTGTGTTTTTTCTCAAACATGAGCTAAGAACATGTGCTCATATCTAACTGCAGGATAGTTTTTTTTTGTTTTTGTTTTTTTACAACAGCTCAATTGAATTTGGCTCAACCACTGTTATGTTACTGGTCCCCCCTGATAGTATAAAACGCAGTTAATTCGTTTGGCACTCATGGCTGCCGATGGGTGGTGCTATGCCACAGCAGGCAAATATATCACGCACAGTGAGCATCTCCTCCATCGCAGAGCACTGTCTCTTCTGAACTGTTTTCCCTCCTTAACCATGTTCTCTTTTCTCAACCTCTCCTTTTCCCTCCACTTACTTTTCGGCCCATCCTGTCAGGCACTCAATGAGGAATTGTTTTGCTCTGTCGTGAGAAATTAATGTTTACACATGTGTAGACAGCAGACACGTGGGACGCTCAGCATGCTTTCTACAGGAGACATGCTGCTACACAGCCACCGCTGAGAGAGAGTGTTTTCCCTTCAAACACCTTTATTGGCACAGTCGCTTTCGCATTATTAAAATGTGCTTCTGTATTTTTTTAGAAATATACAAAGCACTAGTCAGACTAAATATTCTAAACATAATAGTTAGTTCTTCATATTAATTACCCTCTTGTAATTACACCTGAAAAATTGTGCAGTTTCTCTGATATGTTATCATGAGTCCGTTGATCTGACATCTGCATTAGATCTTGAGACTTCAGATCTTGTACTCTTTCATTTTGTTTCATCTTATCAGCCAGAAGGCAGAATTGCTTGGAACAATGAAATATTCAACATACATGTCATAAGGATCTGATCATTAGGATCAGCACAAGCAGATTATATATCCGGGTTAACAGTTTTTTATTCACGGTTACCTGATGGACAAATAGGTCCAGTAAGCTGCTGATATAACTCAGTCCAATTCAATTCAATTTTAGAAACCCGTCCTCTTCTGGGTGATGCTGGATAGTGGAATTATGAATCATCACACTTCTATATATAATAGCCACCAGCATTTTTAAGTCAGTCCTCCAACAATTGGAGAAAGAAGCTTTTTATTATATACATTTGTTGAAATTGGTTTATATATCTCTCAGCACCTAAAAGCTGTGGCACGTGCAACTCTTTTCTGAATCCTGCCACCTGCTGCACTATGCACATGCACCCAGGACGTGGATTGAGGATTGTATTCGATTCAATTTTATTTATATAGTGCTTATAATAATGGATATTGTCACAAAGCAGCTTTAAAGATATCCATATACAGATTTAGATTTATCTCTAATAAGCAAGCCAGAGGGGACAATGGGAAGGAAAAACTCCCTGAGACGACATGAGGAAGAAACCTTAAGAAGAACCAAACGCTAGAGCTGTATTCTATAGAGTCAAGCAGCTCTATGTGTGTTGGAAAGATCTTCAGTATAAGCATTAGGGTCATTTTTGATTTCAGTAGTTACTAGGAATTCTTTTTAATAGCCATACTGATTAGCTTGAATGGATGCTAGACAGTCTTCCTGGAAATCAGTGACAAAACAGTGATAAAACTGTTATATAACTGTAATGCATGCACAACACAGAGTCGCCTCACATTTAAACACTTGACTGAGCAAAAACAAAGATGCTAGTCAGACATGAGTAGTGTTTTTACGAGCGACGAGAGAACACCACAGTTCAAAGCTAAAATATCAGCCAAAGACTTTCTGCCTTTTTTGTGGACACAGACAACATATTTCATCACAAGAAAAGGGTAGAGACTAGGGCTACATAAAGTCACCCCACGCTGGGATTAAACTACCTGCTTATATTCCATACTCTGTATTAATGCATATAATTAACTTGTCATACTTTTAAGGTGAATTACATTAATTGCTGCTTTTTATCCTAATTGGACTTTCTGGCAAGCAAAACAAGAGACTGGGCAAACACACTGGAGTTTTCATTTCCCCAGTAGGCTAGCTAATGAATTTATAATTGATCCACCACTGTGTGTATCAGCACAATAACAAAAAGGCTGTCAATCAACTCCTCTGAAAATTTACCGTATTCATTTTTTCCCCTCGTGTAAGCAGGTAAGCATGTAGTGAACAGATTTAATCTGTAAAGACTATGTCTTATTGGAGATTTATGGCAATGTTGCCGTTTGTTTATTTCACAGATTAGCTGTAGGTTTTATTCCTTCTAATGGTGGCAGCATACACACTGTCACAATTGTCATACTGTTCCCATGCTTTTACATTCCTTTTCTGATATTTTTTTGTCTGGTATTTGGTAGATCTTTGTTTCTTGGGTAATCTTCACTGCTTACTTTCTGAAGTGCCTTCTGTCATGGCGTATGCATTACGTATGTATGTGTAAGTATATATTAACAGTATGTATCTCTGTTTTGCATACCCTCTATTTAAGCTTTCTTGTGTGTGTGTGTGTGTGTGTGTGGGTGTGTGTGTGTGTGTGTGTGTGTGTCTCTCTCTCTCTGCGTCTTCCTGTCACACCTCTCTTTTGTGTGTATGTTAGGACTGTCTGTCTCACCTGCTGTCTTTCTCCTCAGACAGCATCTGTTGCCTCTCATCTCATCTCATTGATATTCTTTTATTCTCCGTGACCTTCCAGCCCGCAAGGGTGAGGGGGGAGGAATATTCACCAAGCACCCCTCAACCACGAGCACTGAAATCAAATTTCAGCTGAAGATGCGTCCTAATGCTTTCTCTTATATTGAATAAATCATATTACTGTCACACATAAGATTGCACTATAAATGGGCATGAGCTAGGAGTTTTATGTTTAAACCTCTTTAAGAGATTGTAATAAGATCGTCATTATTGTTAAAGAACAGTCAGACGTTTGGCACAGAAGCTTTTGTTCTTTCTAATGTAGCTTTGTCTGGATTGGCTAAAAGATATTAGCAGTCATCTCAGGATAAAACCACTGATTGAACATAATGAAACATCAGTGTTGAGGTTTAGCCAGGGGTTAAATTAGGGGGATCATAGGGAAATGGAGCTCCCCCACCTTTCCTTTATGAGAATGAGAAGTGGAGCTGTACTAAAATCTAATGAAAATGTAAATTACAGGATGGTGTAATGGCGATAATGATGATCTGATACAGTTTCATACTGGTTCGTATAAAAATGCTTTCTTTTCAAAACTGTAAAACGTCATTAGTCGAGGCAGTTGTTAACTGCTGTGTATATGTGTATTTGGATATCTTGAAAATCTATGTGTAGTTAGTAAATTGAAGCACTAATGACAGAATCTGACATATCAAAAACACATTATAAATAATATTAATTGATGCCATGATGGCAAGAGTGTGATTGAAATATTATACATTCACCACATAGTGAAATCTTATGCCTTGCACACAGATACTGTTAGAGTCTTTAGTGTCTAGTCTGACTAATAGCAGAATTACTGATATGAACATGTCTTGCTGTGCTCAGGCTGTCACACAGCGGCACTTAGTATCTCATTCTGATTGGAGTCAGCGTCTGAGTGAGCACCATCACGGGACAGTAACCTGCACTCGCTGGCTCATTCTGTCTCTGTCCATTTGCTTGTTCACTGAGACTGTCATATCAGGGAGGAGGAACAGAGAACAGTAGGTGCTGCTCATGGAGTAAGCTTCAGGGAAAGAGTTAGACAGAGGAGGAGCCTCTCTCCTTTTCCCCATCTTAAGGCATCCATTATGGGCATAAATCATTTGCTAATTAAGCAGTGTTATTTAATTAAGAACGCCCAGCGCGTGAAGATCTCATTAATCACGCCCGATTTAGAGCCATGGTGCGTCTGTGCCTGGTGGAGAGAGGGATCTGCATGGACCCAGTGACACATCTGCAAAGAGAGAGAGAGGGAGAGAAAGAAAGAGCAAGAGAGAGAAAAAGAGAGAGGGAAAAAGGTGGGGGGGGGGGGGGGGGGAGTGAGAGGTTGACTGAGAAGGGCCTGAGTTATGGAGAGAAGGAGATGATAAGGAGGGGGATGATGGAAGATGGAGGAAAAGAGCATGCACATGTGAGAGAGAGCAATGAATAGAGGAGAAACAGATGGAGAGAGAGAAATAGAGACTGGGGTTTTTTCACCCACTTTTCTCAGCTATAGAAAGGAGGGCAAGGTAATGCACTAGAAGAGTCACAGCTACATTAGTCAGAATCACAGTGTTGCTTCATTCCTGTTTTTCCCTCCACGTGAGCCACTTGTGTAGATCTAACAGAACTCATTAGTAATCATATTCTGTGGTCCGGAGACCACCAACTCCAATTCACAATTCATTCAGAGAGATATAGAGAGAGAGATAAACCATGTTTTGTCTGCAGTTTATCTCTCCCCATGCAGGGGCAGCTAGGGGCAGAATGGGTCAAATTTAACAAGGTCACTGGTGCCCTGAAGTGCTGAGCTTAAAACATCTTGACCTACAAAATCTAAAACCCCATCTGGTGATGGATCTGGATGGTGATTGTTTCTGCTCCCACTCCCAGTGGGCAAAAAGTAGCCAATAATATTTAACTGGTGTAAACCTGTATTCTTTTAAAGCATTGTTATACGAAATAATGTAAATGGACACCAAATGGGCACTTGATATTGATCAATCAATGGAATTGATTTGCTCGATTGAACTGAATAAACTTTTAATTACTCCTTTGGCTGCTGCTGATGGCTAGGCATATGTGCTGTTATTGTCGGACAGTGGAAAGACACATATGTAACACAGCACAACTACAGTTATGATGCTAATTGTGATATGAAAGCATCCTGTGTTCTCTGAGTGTGACTGAACTGGGACCCAAATTCGCTCCTCAGGACTGCTTCTCCCCACAAAACAGTAGCAGTGGAGCTAACTAGGCCAGTGGGCAGGGCTAAAGCAGAAGGAGGCGTGGCTCAGGAGGAGCGATTGTTACCGTGACAACCAGGGTGGGTCCCATGGGAATAGCAGATATACATACAGCTAGAGCTATACATCAAGGATGTCAAATTGTATCTGGGTGAAAAAGTGTGTGTGTGTGTGTGTGTGTGTGTGTGTGTGTGCAAGAAAGAGAGTAAGAGAGCGACACTATCGTAGTCCACAGGATCCATGAATTACAGCCCAATACTCCCATCATAGTATAGTTTTAACATCAGGGGTTATCATAAATTACATAGGTTCAGCTCTGTTAGCTGTCAGTTTTTATGTTAAACATGTCTCATAAAACTCTGCATGACACTTCTAAATACTGCACTCTGTCCAAATCCCCCTGGGGCAGAGCAAAAAAATCCCTCTGTGTTAATTTATTTTTGATTTGAGTTTGATTATTTAGTGACTAATTGCTTATCATAAATGGTGTTAAACGCAGCTCTGTGCAGTGGCTGATTGGAATAAATACAGCAGGTGCCTGTGATAATGAGATATTGATATTCACACTAAGTTCATTTGGACCTGTTCAACTCTGACTTGTATTTTTTTTTTTTATTACATGCATTATGCAGCGGATAGTTTATGCTCAGTTTCTGTGCTTCTCTAAAAATTGCTTCAAGGAGCCAGGGAGCACTGAGAGACTTTCTGAACCGAGAAGGTATGGTGTTGATGGAAAATATTGTTGAATGATGGTGCAGTAGCCACACCAGTGCTTCGTGGAGATCCTTTGCAGTGGAGCGGAGAAGAACCCTGAGACACCACATTACTATTTTAATTGGAAGCTAAGTGGTTGGGTTGTATTTTCACCAATGCATTTTCACCAGTGTTCTTCATGCAAATGTACCAGATGGTAATATGCTCCCTTGAAATCAAGTGAAGGATATTTACATTAAATGTAGAGTGCTATCATGTTGGGATGCCAAGCAAAGACAATTAACCAGAAGCTGTTAATTACTATAATTCAGTTGATCTCTTCAGCATGTGACTAGACTTTATGAGTGAGAGCTCTGCAGCATCAGGCACCAAGGCTTGAGACTGAAGAATAAGCACATGCATATTAATGTGCATGGCTGGAGTCCTCTAGGCCCATGGGCTTATGGTACAAGTGGTGTATGATGTGTTGGACGGACTACACAAGCATACATTCAGAATCATTTATAATCTTGTCACGACCATGTTCAATGGAGGAAAGAGGACTCTGAACTTCTCTTCCCACGTGAAAAAATGCTAGAAAGTATGACTATGCAATTTTGCAATTTCTCAAGTTGTTGAGTCGAAGCAACAAGCAGAATCTTTAATCTCCACAATGAACCAGAACAGCTGGGTCCTCCTTCCAGAAGATCCCCTGTACTAGGCCTGATTTCCATCTAACCCCTGGAGGTTCTAATTAACACAAGGGCCGTAGGCAAAGTGGTGCTTTGTATATGCATCTTAGCACACTCCCAACGGGCTGCTGTGTTGTTGTTTAGCAGATAACCATCTCCGTCTTTCTCCATTCTCACTAGTGGTATAACCTCACTTCAGCAGGATCCATGTGTAATGGGGACCTTCGGTCTGCTTTAGTGTAAAGAGAGTAGCACTATGACATGACATTATAGCAGTTTATGGTTCTGATACAGTGACAGGTTATATTTGCACATTGCTTACTGACTGACTGACTGCTTCCCATTGTTGAAATGTCGGGGGGCTCCCAAGTGGCGCCACAAAAAAGCATTCACCCTATTGTTGCGAGATTGCAAGTTCAAATCCTGACTTGCTGTGCTGTCTAGGTGGAAGGGATTACATTACTCTTCCTTGTCACTCAGAGCCATTGTAACCAGTCATGGGCGTCTGTGAGCTCATGTATGTGGAAGAGGGTAGTTAGCACTTTGCTCTGAGTGTTCAGCCGCCCTGTGACGCAACATTTGACGCAGTTTGAAAAGACATGGCTTCACATGTCTCAGACGAAGCATGTGTTAACCTTCACTCATCCTGATTGATTGCTGTCGTGTGATAGGGGATGCTTCTTAATATTTGGTGTCCTAGACTAGCTTCATCTCCTAACTAACAGGATGCTGCTTTAAACATAGCCAACAAGTTTTAGAGATATTGATTTTTAACATTACTTACCTATGTTAAAAGGTTTCTGAATATGTGCACCACAGTGTCAGTACAGGGTTGGAAACACTCTTCAGGGTAAATCAGTTCCTCCTGCTCATCTTGTCTGAAACAGGGTTAGTGTAACAGCAGTGCAGCAGTGGTATATTTGATAGAGATGCTCAGGTGCTGGCTGAATGTAGTTTTACACTAAAGGGGCCTGACGCAGCTGTCTGTGTCGCTTACGCTAAGAACTGCTTCCCAAGTTCTACTTTTTTGCTGTGGTTAATTATGGTGATGTGAATGTCCCATTGACCAACTGTGGTCCTGGGAAAAGTAGTTTTGCCTATTTCTCTTTAAATAAGGCCACTGTGTTGTTTGTGTGTGCCTCATATGAATAGTTTTGTGTGTGTGTGTGTGTGAGAGAGAGAGAGAGAGACAGAGAGAGAGTGAGCATAGAGTGAGTTTTTTGGAGGAATATTGCGCTGATGTTTCAGCACACAGAACTTCCTTCATTAGACCAATTAACTTGGTACTGCATTAAAATTTCAGCCTTTATGAATAAGTCAAACCCCCAGGCTTTAATCACATGGTGTATGGGGTAGACAAATTTTAAGAGAGTACAGACACAGACACACAGTTAGGGATACAGAAAAATGACAGGAGGGGAGTTTAAAAATAAACAGCGCACAGATCCATCCTGTTCACAATTTGGTGCATGTAAAAAAAAAAGAGAGAGAGAGAGAGAGAAATTTTCCAAAATTGCTCTTCCTCTTGCTAGAAGCCTGTATGCTGTTTAAGTGTGATGCAGGGACTTGGACAGAGTGCTTCAGATTTATCGATCAGAATATACGTCCTCAGTGAAGGACTCCCTGTAGGATTGTTATAGTGACTGGCAGTGTTCCAGATCCAGAAGATGTTCTGAAGTGTCTTAACAGGGTGACAAATCTGCATCCTAATCACACAGGCTTTATGCACAAGCAAAGCGTATGAGCATCCATGCCTCTTGCGTTCGCTCTAATGAGGGCCTGTCCACCAGTCCTAACAGTGGAATATAGATGCACTTAATACATCATGCATACCTAACACAGGAAACTGATGGCAGTTTGCCAGGCTGTTTGATGCAGTATTGGTGTTTGTACAGTGAGACACATGAATGAATAAAGAGAAAATGAGTGTGGTGTAAGGTGTGTTGTTGAATAATAATCACATTACCAGCTCTTTCTTTAATGGCTGGGTGCATGTAATTCTCTGCTATGGGGAGGAAATGTCAGCTAATGGAAAGAGGAAGGGACGGATAATTGGCATTCATTAAGATGAGAGCCCGTTAAAGCTGTCTGTGTTCGTTAATAGGATAATGACATTACTACTTTAGTTCTGGGAGGGAGACAGGAGGATGCAGGATCAGCAGCGTTCATTCCATCATCAGCACATCCAACACAAAGTCGGCTGCAGTCACTAGTTCCCTGGCTCTGGCTATTTTCAGGTTAATTTGATTAGTTCTTGACTTCTAATGCCCAAGAATAAGCTACTGGCAGGGTGGAGTATTTTGTACTGTACGACTGTAAAATCAACTAAAGAGGCAGCATCTGATTCTACACTTGAAAAGTTTGGCGTTTTTCTTTCTGCGTTGAGGAAAATGGAACGCGATCGAGTGTGACAGCCAACGTCATGACATTTCATGACCATTTGTGGCCCTTTCTCCCTCTTCTTTTCATAAATCTTCTATATTCCTCACCTCCTCTCTCCTCTCTCTGTCTGTCTCTGCAGCACTCACATGGTTACAGAGTACATGGGCATAAGGAATGAGAGTTTTATGAAAATGGCTGCCGTTGGTACGTGGATGGGAGACTTTGTGACTGCGTGGATGGTAAGCTGCCCTTCAACTATACCTCTGTTTTTTTCACTTTTACCTCTTCTTCAGTAGCCAACATAAACATAATATTAAATGCCAAATCAATTTTTTTTTTTTTGGCAATTTTTTTCATTGCAGTTGCTTTGAGAACTGACCTTACAAACTTTCCAGTGTTGTTCTAGTGGAATAACTGGGTATTTGTTGCTAATGAGATTTTTGTTTAAAAAATAATAAGTTTCATAATTTAATTGAAAATTTAATCTGGCATTCTGAGTCTAATGGAAATAAATAACTTGAAATAAATAATTACTGAAATTCGTAAGTAAGTGGACAAAAATATTCATATACAATTTCATGGCATTAAATTTTATTGTTTATTTTTTCACATTACGCAAATTATTTTTATAGCGTACTCATCATTTTATTTATTTAGCTCTATTTAATCAAATGCTCTGTAGTACACAAAGAAATTGTGTAGGCCTATAGAGTAAATACTAAGTAATATAGCTTTAAAGAAATATTAAACTGTACCTTTCTTTGTCACTGGAGTGGTGCCATCAAGGGTCAATTTCTGTAGCTTTAGTGTATATCTATTACATTTAAAACAATTTATGGACCACTCTTGTACCTTTACTCAGCTTTTAGAGTACATTAAAGGTGCATTACACCTTTAAAGGCACACACACACACACACATACACACACACACACACACATACATATACATATACACACATGCATACACACACATACATACATATATGCATATTTACATACAGTATACATATGAAGGTACAGAAGATATTCCCTTGATGGTACCACCACAAGGAAAGGTTTACTACAGTTATAACCATTTTCCCTATTACTATTTCTAGGAATAGGAATTTGTATGTTCAACAAGCACAAATGGGTGTGATGGTCAGGTGTCCGCATACTTTTGGCCAAATAGTGTGGTTCAGATTGAATTGAGATGAATTGAGTATGATACCTTTGGCTGCACTTGAACCAACACATGGTGTACAGTTAACCTAGAATATATAAATTTATACCATGCATTTACACCGATCACCCATAACATTAAAACCACCTGCCTAATATTGTGTAGGTACCCCTTGTGCTGCCAAAACAGCTCTGACCTGTTGCCTGTTGAGGCATGGACTCCACAAGACCTCTGAAGGTGTCCTGTGGTATCTGGCACCAAGACGTTAGCAGCAGATCCTTTGAGTTCTGTAAGTTGTGAGGTGGGACCTCCATGGATTGGACTTGTTTGTCCAGCGCACGATTGGATTGAGTTCTGGGGAATTTGGAGGCCAAGTCAACACCTTGAACTCTTTGTCATGTTCCTCAAACTATTTCTGAACTATTTTTGTAGTGTGGCAGGGTGCATTATCCTGTTGAAAGAGGCCACTGCCAGTAGGGAATACAGTTGCCATTAAGGGGTGTACTTGGTGTGCATCAATGTTTAGGTAGGTCGTATGTGTTAAAGTAACATCCACGACATGTCAGGACACAAGGTTTCCCAGAAGAACATTGCCTAGAGCATCACACTGCCTCCACCAGCTTGTCTTCTTCCCATAGTGCATTCTGGTGCCAGCCCTTCCCCAGGTATGCGACGCAGACGCACCTGGCCATCCACATGACGTCAAAGAAAACATGATTCCTTAGACCAGGCCACCTTCTTCCATTGCTCCATGATCCAGTTCTGATGCTCACGTGCCCATTGTAGGCACTTTTGGTGGTGAACAGGGGTCAGCATGGGCACTCTGACAGGTCTACGGCTACCCAGGCCCATACGCAGCAAGCTGCGAAACACTGTGTGTTCTGTCACCTTTCTATCATAGCCAGCTTTAACTTTTTCAGCAATTTGTTCTACAGTAGCTCTTCTGTGGGATTGGACCAGACAGGCTAGCCTTCGCTCCCCAGTGCATCAGTGAGCCTTGGGCGCCCATGACCCTGTCACCGGTTCACCGGTTGTCCTTCCTTGGTCCACTATTGGTATGCACTAACCACTGCATACTGGGAACACCCCACAAGACCTGCTGTTTTGGAGATGCTCTGACTCAGTTGTCTAGCCATCACAATTTGGCCCTTGTCAAAGTCACTCAGATCTTTACGCTTGCTCATTTTTCCTGCAACCAACACATCAAATTTGAGAACTGACTGTTCACTTTCTTCCTAATATATCCCACCCCTTGACAGGTGCCATTGTAACGAGATAATCAATGTTATTCATGTCACCTGTCAGTGGTTTTAATGTTATGGCTGATTGGTGTGTAACCTATTGGCATTTATGCAGAACCATCAGATTGTGTGTCAGAATAATTTCTATATTTATGCACTTCTATTTTTTATTTCTTGTTTAATAGAAAAGAGGTTTAAAAACGTACATTCACTTATGTATTTCAATGAAGACAGTAGCAGCTCCTTCTTATACCATGAAATCAGAAGAACTCAGGATAAAGCATGTTAATGAGATTTATACTTGATCACAAGCAAGGGTCATTCTGAGTCACGCACAAGCATGCCGTGCCTATGTCTCCTGTCTCATCTTGGCTGGGTTAGCTATCCTGGGGGACAGAACTGTCTGTAGAGGATGAGTAGCCCCGTCAGTTTGGACTGTTTATGTGTGTGTCCATGTGACAGAGTGTGTTTGTGTATGCATAAATGTGTATGTGTGTGGGTGTGGATGGGGCTCAGCTTTGACAACCCAATGCTGCCTACATTACATTAGTATGCCTGACAGGGAAGGAGAGAAAAGAGTTAGAGAAAGAGAGAGAGATACAGTGAGAGAGAGAGAGACAGAGCAAGAGAGAGAAAGAGCAAACAGCCTCTGAAAGTGCTGAATCGAGACGTTACAAGGCTCTTTTCATTCCATTAATTCAACACAGCTCTCTATCAACGACCTCCCTTTCTCCTCTATGGGGCTTTGCCTTTTTTATGGGGGGGTGTGTGTCATGGTCCAAGGAGGGGACACATACACACTCTCTCTTTCTCTCTCTCTCTCTCTCTCTCTCTCTCTCTCTCTCTCTCTCTCTCTCTCTCTCTCACACACACACACACACACACACACACACACACACACACACACACACACACACACACACACACAGGCAGTTTCATACTGCTGGCCATAGCACAGAGATTTGATGCCAGTCTCTCCTCAGTGAGGAGACATGCTGTGTTCTTGCCTCAGGGCACACTAATCTATCGACACGCTAACCTTGGACAAAATGTGTCATCCTGAAAAGGCCAGATTTGCATAGAAAAAGAGAGAAGCAGAGGGAGACAGGACCAGAGAGGCATAGAGAGGCGGCTGAGTTTAATTACTTTTACTGATTCCTCACGGGTGATATTTTTTCCCAAACAGCAGTAAACTTTGACAGCAAAAGCGTGCTCTGACTACGAAATCCGTCTACAGGGAACTCGATTGTCTGTGTGTCAGACTTGTAGAAAAAGCAAGAGGGAAAACATTGAATTAAAAAGTACTGAATGTTGTATGTTATGTCTCTGTTTACTAACATTCCAATGGTGGATGCGCCAATATAATATTTTCTGTCCTGATTTCTTTCATATATCTATCTGCTGATTCCAGTATATAAGAATAAAAATGCAATGACCCACATTTGAAATAAAACATGGTTCAGCAGCTTTCATATGGCAATATTTGAAGCAGCGTGCAGTATATTTAAAGCAGTTTCCTGGCATTAACAGCACAGGAAGGATAATGATGTGTATCCATAATGTCAGTGTAAGGTAAGAGCACTGTGTGTGCCCATTTTTGAGTAGGAATAAAATTTAAAATAAAAAACAAAATAATAATAAAATAATATTTTAAATACTTTTGAAATAAGCAACATTTCAAACATGTCAAAAGAATAAGAAGAAATTCATACTTGTTAATAGGTAAAATGTCTAGAAATAGACTTAATAATCTTATATTTGTTTTAGAATGATGAGAAGCATTAGATAAACATCATATATATTCAATATGTTTATAGCTGCTAAGACATATTTTTGTGGTGAACTGTTATGGCCTGTATTAAGCATAGTTTCATCACATTTGCACAGAATTACCAACACTGATCCATCTCTCTCTCTCTTTCTCTCTCTCTGTCAGGTGACAGACATGATGCTGCAGGACTCACTGTACCCGGACTGGGGACGAGCAGCTCGACACTTCTGGAAACAGGGCAACAACAGAATCGTGCTCTTCTGGTGAGCTACAGGATGATTCTCTCCCTCAGGTGATGGATTTCTGGGGAAAACATGACAGGCATGTCAAATCAACAGGCAGCAGCGTGTGAGATACTATTATTTCTGTAAGCCAGTTGGAGGATGTTTACTGAAAAAGAGCCATAGTAGCCTGTAATAAATGTTTTGTGCATTTGTGTGGGTTTATGCAGGTATCTGTGAAGAACTATAATGACAGTAAAGCAGCTTACAGCTTACCGCATTCAACAGCACAGACGTTTACTCAGAAGAGTAATGTGTTGCTTTAAAGCAATAGTTCAAGGAAAAAATGACTTCTTACACAAGTTTTACACTGACCTCAAATCAAATAAGATATGATATGATGGTAAATTATTTTTTCTTTAGTTCTAACCAATGTTAACAAGACACATGGAAGTTATGACCAGTAATTATCTTAATTTATAAAAGGGATAGTTTTGGTCCTGACATCTGATTGGCTGAGCCACATTTGTAAAGTCCCTGATAAACGCACGCCAATGACCGCATCACAATAACTGAATTCTGTATTAAAGCACCAGGTTTTAAACCAATAAAACCTTTACACTTAAGCCATTGTTCTGTCAGTGAATTGCTTTAATCTATGTCTGTTATTTTGCTCAACAACCAATGCTTACAGTTAACACGCATTGTATGTTTACTGTGAATATTATTAATGATAATTTAAAGTATTTATTGAACACTGGATATTATCATATCGTTTTATAAAAGAGTATAACCCATGATAAACTCGTTGTATTGCAATTGCTGAAACATCACGTTTACCTTAAATGGCATGACATTTAAGATTTCTCCTGCCATCTGGTGCAGCGTTTCACAGTTCCAGTTGTGAGGATTTCTCTGTCTCAGCTCCTGATCATCAATTGATTGGTGTTACAGCAGGGAAGTGCAGTGCAGTGTAGGAGAAGGAAATTGGTCAAGTATAACGTGAAATAGGTGAAGCCTTGAGTTTTTGCTCTGAAGTTTATGAAGATTTTTATCTCACTTTGGAGTCACAGCCAGGTCTGAAGGTAACAGTTCACCTGACTGAAATGTCTAAAAAAAAAAAAGCCGTTTGGTTGTTCAGCATCGTAGAATATCTCAGCATACCTGGTGAAGGAAGAAGACCTAATAACAAATGACTAATATTTTACTTTCATTATTTTCTTTGCATCATTAATTTGTTTAACAGGACTTCCTGCATATCCTCTTTGTAAAATGCAACTCCACATGCACTTTGTCATGAAACTGTTGATATTATATTCTGATGGGGGGTGGGGGAGGGGTTTGATAGTATACTTAATACTTAACTGAAAATTGCAAATTGTTTGCAAGGGTAAGTAGTTGAACGCTTGTGTTTTTGCTAACGAGATTTCATTAGGCTTTAACTGTAAAAGCTTTAACTGTAACTGTTGCATACAAAATTAATTCAGCCTTCTTATTTCTGTTGAACGGCAGGAAGTGTCGTTGTAACTGCATAGTAACAAAGAACTTACATTAAAAATTTCACCACGTCATCAGCAAACCTACACAATTTGCTCTCTCTCTCTCTCTCTCTCCCTCTGTCTCAGGACAGTGTTGATTTCCCTGACCTCTGTGGTGGTATTGGTTATTAGTACAGACTGGATTAGTTGGGATAATCTGAACCGAGGGTTCTTACCTAGCGATGAAGTCTCTCGAGCCTTCCTCGCCTCCTTTATTCTTGTCTTCGACCTCCTCATCGTCATGCAGGTGAAGCACTGCCCTCTCCGATGACTGGTTAACTCTTATGTCCTTCTGCTTTCCTCTCTCTTTGTCTTGGCTTCTCCTTGACTCTCTTTTCCCCCTCCCTTTCTCTCTCTATTCACTTTATGCTCTCTGAAACAATTGTGTTTTTGTGCATTGTGCATGTTTTTTGAGGATCTCAGTTATCATAATCCCGTGCTTGTGTTTCTGGCTTTGTGTTTGAGTTTTTTCAACTGATTCATGTATAAGTGTTGATCTCTAAAGTGTGTACTCTATATAAGTCTCTCTGTGAAATATTGAAATAGCATGAGATTCAATTCATAATGTCACCTTTAACCTGAGAGTATTACCATTTACACTACCATTAAAAAGTTTTAAATCACCACTAAAATTAATATATGCAATAAATCATTGTAAAACGGAGCCAGCACTAAATGAGAAACTCAGAGGTGTGTCCAGAATAATTAACAGCTCTGTAGTTGATTCCAAAATGTTGAAAGATGATTATTTTCCAATAACAGAAGGTCAAGAAGTGTTTTATTCCCCTTATAACACAGGCATTTGCCCACGATTACATTTTTTTATTAATCAAGGAACAACACATCACACTTTTTAACTGTCTATAGTTATGTTTAATGTTGTGGCACATCCGTGAGATAAGTTACATTCCCTCACCAGCCTCTCTCTTTTCTCTCTTTTGAAGTTAATAAGCCAAAATAAGCCAAAATACTTATACTCCTCTGTCCTGTATCTCCTTACGGATAACTTCATATCAATGATTATATGTACTGTATTTATTCTTTCAATAACAGCACTTTTTTTATATGTTTATTATTAAGCTTAGATTATGTGGAGCTTCCGCTAGAAGTCCCTGTGAGTAAGTTGTTACTATAGGAACAATATCATATTAGAACAAGTACATTAATATAATCCTCTGATTTGCCTTGTGATTTACTGTTCTCATCTGATTTACTGTCACAGCTGCTGTTACAGCAAATTAATGAACACCTTTACAACAATCAGATTACAGAATTCTACAGCACTGTGGTATTAAATAAAATTACTCGTAGAGTGCCTTGTATATGCAAAGCACTGATCAAATTTGAAGCCCGAAACTTTGAGAAAAATTATCATACTTTAATAATTGCACTATATTATATATGCACTATATTAATTATTAACATATAGTTTTTCCCAAACTACTTGAAACCATACACAGGTGAACCATACATGACTCAGAACGCTTTATAAAGTGTTCCACTATTTCAGTCGTCCATGATTCAACTAATTAACATCATCTTGAGTAAAAATGCTGTGATTAGTACAAACCATTTCAGTTTCAGCAGACTATCGTTATCTAATGTGGTGATGCTCTGCCAGCTTAGGTCCATTGTGTGGCCGTTATTTTGCAGCCATTGTTTCTTTCTAGTTTGTTTTGGGGCTATTTACTTTCAGTACCTTTGGTGGAACTCATTCTTAGTGAGATTCAGATCAGAAAATTTATTTATTCAGTCATGAACATTCCACTATTTGGAACTGAAAAACTCTGAAAAGTTGCTTTAGTGGTATACACTAAGTTTAAACAGTAGTTTGTGGACACCTGACCATCACATCCATATGTGATTGTTGAGCATCCCATTCCAGATTTAGTCCCCTCTTTGCTGATATAACAACTTCCACTCTTCTGTGAAGGCTTTCCACTAGACTCTTGAGCGTGGCTGTGGGGATTTGTGTTCATTCAGCCACAAGAGCATTAGTGAGGTCAGACGCTGATGTCAGGTAAGTCTGGAGTGCAGTCGCTGTTCCAATTCATCCCAAAGGTGTTCAGTGGGACTGAGGTCAGGACTCTGTGCAGGACACTCGAGTTCTTCCACTCCAACCTTGTCCAAACCATGTCTTCATGGAGCTCATTTTGTGCACTGGAGCATTATCGTGCTGGAACAAGTTTGGGCCTTTTAGTTCCAGTGAAGGGAAATTGTAATGTAATTGTAATTGTACTGGATACAAAGACATTGTAGACAATTGTGTGCTTCCAACTTTGTGGCAACAGTTTGGGATAGAACCACACATGGGTGTGATGGTCAGGTGTCCATAAACTTTTGGCCATATAGTGTATTTCAGGGCCTGCTGCAGGGTAAATTGTAATTCCTTGGAAGCACTTGGTTAGATCTAAGCAGTTTAGATTCTCTTGTACACGTCTGAATTCATTCTGTTATCAAGCTCTAACTGCAACCATGTATTTCTGTTCTGGAGGTTAGTGCTGGGCATTGTGTGGTAAAACTTGTGGTATATTCTTCTTTTTAACACATCTGTTAGTCTTTGATAGTATTCTTTACCAGTTCCTCCTCCTCGGAGTACAAAACACACCACAGTCTCTGATGTGGTCTCATTTTTCAGCCTCGTGATGGTCTGCTTTACTGAACCTGGCACATCTTTGGGCCTTATGTTGAGAGATAACAGCATGCAAATCCACAAAATCGTGACTGGCCAATTACTTAGAGACTGCACTGTACCCATTAGCCTTGAGTTATTGTATCCCTCACAGATCCACCTCACTTTGATTTAGAGTAAAGTACAGTCCGCCCACATAGGACCTTGAATTCTGCTCAATATGCTCTTTCTGAGAGACACGTCCATTTTCCATTTGCGGCCCTGTGTACCCTGCAAACATGTTTATTAGCCTTATTTACGGCTTCAATTAGCCCTTTACATCTGGAATATACATCTCCTTAATCCATTGTTTCCCTCAGAAGCACAGTCAATAAACAGTGAGGTCTCCGATACAGGGATGTGTGGCTTTACCTTTGTCTGTGTTCGCTGTGTGTGACAGTCAATCTCCATGCGCTGTATGACGCCCCTGATATTTTATTCAAAGGCTAATTAACTTTCCCTGTTTGTTGACCCTGATCATACAGAACCTCTTCTGGTTCTTCTGGCCCTGGCTCTTAGCAGATTTACAAGACTTTTTTATTTAATATACTGCTAGTATGTTTATGACAGTATTGATATACTGCTAGTATGCTTAAAACAGGAGCTGAAGCTAGTGGAAAGAAGGAGAAGGAAGGAAGAGACTGTAATTATCATTTTTTTAATGAGAGGAGATTATTTTTGTTTTATACCACAACATTCTTGACTCCTCAAATCTGATTGGTCAGAAGGTCAGAATTTTCTATAACAGCAGCTCTGTAATGGCGACTGCTAAGTGTATATTAACAAGCTCATTCTAATATGTCATCATTTATTACACAGGTGGTTATAGACGCTCAACAAAAACTGATTTGAAAAAAGTATGTGTTGATATGGTGGAGTTTTCTGTGGAGAGACATTTTATTTGAAAGGAGTCACCAGTGTTAGCACATTGTACCAGTCACAGGGAAAGTCTTCAGGACAGAGGGCTTTGCAGTTTGACAAGCTATGTTTTTTTTTTTTTTTTTTATGAGAGAACAAAAAGAGAGGCTGATGAGGGAATGCCTGTTATAGCGGCTATAATGTAAGTGATAAGAGGAATTAACTTGTTTCATGGACACTCCACTAAATTAAACTATAAACGAATAAAATGTATGCTTTGTTGTTCTTTAAAAAATAACCAATAGTTATGGTTTGTTAGGCAGAAGGCAGAAGCACAATAAAACACTTTGGGATGTGCTGCACATGCACCACACCCCGCTGTGTTTTATTCATTACTTAATTAGAGGTATCTCTTGAGGTTTTCAAATTCAAGTTATCTAACACCTCTGTTCTTTTCTTCTGTATTCTATTTCTTTTTCTCTCCAACTCTAAAGACTAGCTTATGTGGTAATACATGTTGATATATGAAAGCTGTGGTCATATGTCATCAGCAGCTATTGAGATCCTACATCAACCACATGCTGTGTGAGGTTTGAATGGGTTTATACTCTCCTATATCAGTGGCACTACAGGCAGATAATAGGCAAATCTGACATCTGCTCATCTGATGTTTAATGTCACTAGTCACTGCAGAGCCCTGCAGAAACCTTCAGCAGACTCGGGGGTTTCTGTCTGATTGTGAATAAATGTCAAAAGAATTCATCAATATCTAAAGTTTTCTGAACTGTAAAAGTCAAAGAAGGACTTTTAAGGAGTGCCTGAAAAATCTTTCCATCTACTAATATTGGTGTCATCTTTTTTCTTTTCAAAGAGTTTATTGTACATGTTTGGAAGTTGGTTTCCAGCTTGTGTGTACTCTAAATTATGAACTTTATCATCCTCTGCTTGTATAACTATGTTTAGATTTTTCTTTCCCCAGGACTGGGAGTTTCCCCATTTCATGGGAGATTTGGATATGAACCTACCTGGCCTGTCTACAACTCAGCTAAAATTTAAACTCCCAGTCTGCAAGCGGATCTTCAAGGAGGAGTATCATATACACATCACAGGTATGCGTATATTCATTATCTGTTTATGTATTCATCCCCAACATCAGGGATCATTAAAATATAATTAAAGCAGTACAGTTATCTGGTCGTTATGTTCTCAGGCATCATTTCAGTTTCTTCCCATAGGACAGACTAAGAATATTTCACTTTGTAATTAGATATTTGACGATGGTGTTTAAAATGTAGGGACGCACCCAGTACTACAGCCCTTCAGCAGTGGTTGCCAAGGTTGTTATTGTCCCTTTGCTGGGCAGATTCTTTTCATGTTCCAGCCATCAGCAACATCAAGTTGCCAACTCACTGAACCAAAAAGCTCACCTAATTTTACAGTGTCTCATAAGTAAATCCCCTGGAGTTTCAGTCTGTGGTTATCAGGGGCTGCCAACGCTTTGTTTGCACTTCTGTGTGCCAGACACTGTTCTTGTCCCAGCTATCAACATGATCAAAGTGTAGCTTGATGGCAGATATATCCAAGTAAAAGTAAAAACACTAAGAAATTTGAACAGAAGGACATAAGCAGTTTACCACAAATCATGGTGGCAAAACAGAAAAACACCCAAAAGACACTTTTCCTAACTTTCCGTCACATATCTGGAAGTAGGAGCTTTCCAGAACACTCACAGCATCCAATGTTGTACACTATGCTATTTGTGTGGTTATTGCATGCACTATGAATGTGTTATCCTTTCTTTTTTATTGATCTATGCAACTAGGCATCTGTGTGACATTTGAGGTGTCATGGTATCCCAGATCATGCTTGGAACTTTCTAGAATGTTCCATGAACATACAACACTGATATACAACAGTTTCTGATACATGACAGCTGGTGAAACTGACGCTCGGCATCACTCAACAGTTAAAAGTATATTTTTTCATTGTCTTAAAGACATTTTGATGGAGGTTTCTAGTTAAAAATAAGTTTCTAAGAATGTAAACAGTGAACTTAATGCCCATGTTTAAAATTACTTCTTAATCAAAATGTATTAATACATAGTTTTTACTTAGTAATAAGTTATTTCCCCAAACACGTAGATTTCATTTGCCCCGGGTAAGCCGGGTATGTCAGATGCTCTGCCTGTTTGAGAATAGTTCTGATTTGTTGAACACTTTTCTTGGTCACTCCATAATTCAAAATGTGTTATTTAACAGTGTTAGAGACGTGAACAAATTTGTTGGTACCCTTCCACGAAAAAAGAAGAACCCACAATTTTCTCTGAAATAACTTGAAACGGACAAAAGTAATTGGCATCCATCATTGTTTATTCCATATTTAATAAAAATGAGACTTTGCTTTTGACTTTTGATTCAACAGAATATTTTAAACGATAAAACAAATGAAAATGGCATGGACAAAAATGATGGGACCCTTAACCTAATATTTTGTTGCACAACCTTTAGAGTATCTGTAGCTCTCAGTGAGACTTCTGCACCTGCCAACAGGTAGTTTGTCCCACTCTTCCTGAGCAAATTGCTCCAGCTGTCTCAGGTTTGAAGTATGCCTTCTCCAGACTGCATGTTTCAGCTCCAGTGATTCCATAGATGTTTGATAGGATTCAGAGCAGGGCTCATAGAAGGCCACTTCAGAATAGTCCGATGTTTTGTTCTTAGCCATTCTTGGATGCTTTTAGCTGTGGGTTTTGGGTCTTTATCCTTTTGGAGGACCCATGACTTGCCACTGAGACAGAGCTTTCTGACACTGGGCAGTATGTTTCACTCCAGAATGCCTTGACAGTCTGGAGATTTCATTGTGCCCTGCACAGATTCAAGGCACCCCGTGCCAGACACAGCAAAGTAGCCCCATAACATAACTGAGCCTCCTCCATGTTTCATAGTAGGTATGGTGTTCTTTTCTTTGAAAGCTTCATTTTTCATCTGTGAACATAGAGCTGATGTAACTTCCCAAAAAGCTCCAGTTTTGTCTCATCTGTCCAAAGGACATTCTCCCAGAAGAATTGTGGCTTGTCAAAATAAAATTCTAGTCTGGCTTTTTTATGTTTTTCTGTCAACAGTAGACTCCTCCTGGGTCTTCTTCTGTTGAGCCCATTGTCGCTCAAAAAGTGACGGATGGTGCAATCAGACACTGATCTACCTTGACCTTGGAGTTTAACTTGTATCTCTTTGGAGGTTTTCCTTGGCTCTTTGTCTACCTTTTGCACTATCCTTCTGTTCAATCTGGGGATGATTTTCCTCTTGCGGCCACGTCCAGGGAGGTTGGCTACAGTCCCATGGACCGTAAACTTCTTAATAATATTTGCAACTGTAGTCACAGGAACATCAAGCTGCTTGAAGATGGTCTTATGGCCTAAGCCTTTAACATGCTTGTCTATAATTTTCTTTCTGATCTCCTCAGACAACAGTCTCCTTTGCTTTCTCTGGTCCATGTTCAATGTGGTACACACGATGATACCAAACAGCAGAGTGACTACTTTTCTCCATTTAAATAGGCTGAATGACTGATTACAAGATTGAAGGCATGTGAGAAAACAGTTAGCTTGAAATATGACTATAATGAATATTTGTATACTGAATATTTATAATCTTTTCTAGGGGTACCAACAAATCTGTCCAGGCCATTTTAGAATATCTTTGTAGAACAAGCAATAATTTATCTCTTTTCACACTTTCTTTGCTTTACTCTATGACATACCAAAGGCGTGCAGGTATACATGAGATAATAGCTTTTAATTTCATCACTTTTCAGGAGGAATGAAGCATTGTTTCAATGCGCTGTAAGGGTACCAACAAATCTGTCCACATCTGTAATGTCTTCATCGTTGTTCTAAAATAATACCAGAATCGTTTTATTGGCCATTTATAAATCGGATAGTTTCAGTTCTAAAATCTGATCGGCAGAGCAGTTTTTGAAGTCGTTGCAAATTCCTTGATATACACACACCTGTGACTGCATGACAGTAATTGAATTCTGTATTAATGCTTCAGGTTTTAAACCAATAAAACCTTTACACTAAAACCTTTACACTTATATTGTGTCCATACATCTGTCCATTTTGAGGGAATCGATTGTTCATAAATCGATTGTATGTGGAAAGAAGCGTTTCCAGTGTGTGGTGTTTTTGATAGACATTTATCTGAAGCACCTGCTGGAGGGAAGGAGTTCAAATATGTGGAGGTCTGGCAGCAGGGAGTCAATAATGATTTTTTTTCTGCTCGCTTCCTGGCTCTGGAGAAGAACAGGTCCTTGTGGGAGGGCAGGTTGCTTCCTATGAGCTTTTCAGCTGACCTGAAAATACACTGCAGTCTCTTCAGCTCATTACTGGTTGCAGAGCTGAACCAGACTGTTATTGAGGTGGTGAACACACTCTCAATAGTGGCTGCGTAGAACTGGGTCAGCGGCTCCTGTAGTAGGTTGCTTGCTCAACTGTCACATGAAATACATCCTCTACTAAACCTTTTTGGCAATGCAGTCAATGTTGGCTTCCCAAGTAGATAGTGGTCCTCAGGAACTTGAATGTCTCCTCAGCCGTCACAGTCTTGTCCCGTATGATAATGAGAGATATTGATGGGTGCACCACCTGAAATCCAGCTCCACCATTTTGAGCATGTTCAGCTCTATGCTTTTGTGACTGCAGCAAAAAAACAATAGATGGTTAGATAAACAATTGATGGTTAGAGTTTGGGATGCGAGGGTCCCGCTGCTTCCTACCAGCCAGAAAGCTTGTGATCCAGTTACAGGTGGAGGCAGATATGCTGAGAATAATAGCTTGGAGTGGATCAGATCCAGAATGATTGTATTAAAAATGAAGAAAAAATTTCCTATTTCTGGAAGCATAAATCTAAGCTGCTCACACTTGTCTCTGAGGTGTACATGGAATTTCCACCCATAGTACGCAAGCTGGACTTCCAATGACTGACTTCAGAGTTTTCAACAGTAACTACGTCTAATATTTATTTCAGTATGCCTTTCCTGTGACAAGACGAGGGCAAACGAGAAACTAACATTCAGGACAATCTCCTCTGGAATCTGTGCCCACACATAAGTCATAAGACTTCCTCTGAGATCTAAGGACAAGCAACTCAGCAGACGCCTCAGCTAGACTTCTCGCTCACCAACCGAGGTCACACTATCTGAACTTAACTATAAAGCTTCTCTACTGACCTTCCCCAGTGTTGGCATAGTAGTGTAGCTATAATTACCTCATTTATCTTCAGTGTCCATATTACCACTGCTCACTGTACTCCATCATATAATATGAATACAGAGAGAGAATACACTTTCTCAATATACAGTGTATTTGCTATGCTTCCTCCTTTTCCTGCTGCTGTCCTATTTTCCATTCTACCATTTGCATTCACAGATTTTGTAAATAAAATATTTTATTTGTCTGTGTATTTCTCTTTTATAAATAAAGTTTTAGCAAACCACAAATATTATTAGGGTGAATTATGACTTATCATCAGGTTTATTTCATTTGAAGTACCTTGGACTAATGACACTCTTATTGGAATTGTTAAAGCTGTTAATGATTCTGAATATCTAACTGAATAGTAGTAATGAATCAACCTCTCCTACATTTCGTGCGTCACATAAATTTGTTTCGGTGAAACCTAACAGAGTGCTTGTATAAAAGTTTATTACCCAAGTGTTAGCAAGCCTCTCCTAAGAAACTGCCCTTTTAAATCTACTTCACCTTCTTTGGCTTCCTCTGTTTACTTTGATGGCTTTTTGTGGGAATGGTCTTTAGTTCCCTCATGCATTGCTTAATGAACTGCATATTCAACAATTAGCAGTTCAACGTTAACCTTAAACCTTAGTGTGTTGCACTGCAATTCTCTTTCATCAGAATAATTTTGCATAACTAAATTTAAAACATGCAAACATTAATAAGACTTCCGAAGTGTTAATTTCAGATCTTTCCTGAAGTACATGGCTATTTGTTTCTTAATCTACATGTACAGGCTGATTTCAGGCTTGTGTGTCAGTTCGCCACTGTCCTCTATGATGAAAGCATGTATGTGTAATTACTAATTTCTCTTCTCAAGGAAGATAACTGCTCTTTTAAGAGTTTATAGCAGTACATGCACTTTATTAGGAAAACCTGCACACTCATTCACGTAATTATCCAATCAGCCAGTCAAATAGGAGCAGTGCAACAGCAGTCTTTTCCAGTCTTCAACTATCCAAGTTCAAGTGAGCCTGTGTTCAATGTATCCTCAGATTCCTGTTCTTGGCTGACAGGAGTGGAACCTGATGTGCTCTTTAACTCTTGTAGCCCATCTGCCTCAAGGTTCAACCTGTTGTGGTTTCTGAGATGCTTTTCTGTACACCACAGTTGTAAAAAGTGGTTATTTAAGTTTTAGTCACTTTCCTGTCAGCTTGAAGCAGACCAGCCATTCTCCTCTGACCTCTCTCATCAACAGTGCATTTCCACCTGCAGAACGGCCTCTCACTGGATGTTTTTTTGTTTGTTTGTTTTTCCATATAATTCCATGAAATATTCAACCCAGCCTGTCTGGCATCAACAACCTTTTGCCATTCTGAAGTTTGATGAGAACATGAACTGAAGCTCTTGACCTCCGTCTGCATGATTTTATGCATTGCACTGCTGCCACATGATTGGCTGATTGAATGAATGTGCATGTATACAGGTATTTTCATAATAAAGCTGTGAGTGAGTCTTTAAGATAACTCCTTAATTTTCTTTATTGCAGGTAAATGGTTTAACTATGGCATCATCTTCTTGGTCCTCATTCTTGACTTAAACATGTGGAAGAACCAGATCTTCTATAAGCCCTATGAGTATGGCCAGTACGTTGGGCCAGGAGAGAAGATCTACACAGTAGAGGAGCCAGACACTCTTAGCCACTTCAACCGCAGCACGCTAACGTGGGAATGGCGATCGACTAACGTAGACCCCCGCACCAACCTCACATACATCCACAGAGACATGTTTCTCCACAGCCGCTACATTGGTGCCAGCCTGGATGTCAAGTGCTTGGCATTCATTCCAAGCTTAGCTGCCTTTATCCTCTTTGGTTTCTTCATCTGGCTTTTCGGACGTTTCCAGGACAGTGACACGTTCGTGGAGAGCCAGGACAAGACTTACGAGCGCATCAAACGTAAGTCGCCCTCAGATTTGGGCGTCACACCTGAGGAGGTTCATGTATCAATGAGTGAGACCCTGAAAAGGAGTGGCACTCCAGTGTTGCTGCTAGTGGATACTCACCATTTCGGGTCCTCAACTAACTCCATATCCCCCTGTTCTAATGAGACCCAGGAGACACAACCTAGCAGTTCTGTAGATAAAGCAGCATGTGCCGAAGCTGCAGATGTTAACAAACTGACTCCATAACCTTAAGCAAAGCTAATATAAACTCTGGAGAGTTGAGTTATGTTTCTGCCGAGCTCCTCCAACTCCATCCTTGCCTTGATGGGATCATTAATGATGACCAAGCCAATAACTGAACACATGCCTCTAACACAGGGCCTGCAAAGGGACATTGTAAGCTGGCAGTTAAATTCTTCAGAGACCTGCTTTCAAACTTGTAATAGAGGAGCTCACATAAAATTGAACAGTGTGTTTTCTACATTTTAATAAGCTTTTCAAGAGACTACTAGTGGCACTGAAATTTTGGTACTTCTAATAGTTCAACTTTCTTTTCATTAGAGTATTGTATATGGTCCAACGGTGCTTAACATTTTATTTTTTTTACATATTTTTATTGAGCTCCTTTGGTGCCTACATGGAAAATCTGTTTATATACCAAATGCATGGCAAAGTAGTCATGAGAATTAATCGGCAGAAAAATCTGTGCCTTCAGTAGTTGTGTCCATTATTGGACAATAGAGGTGAAAGGTCTTTTGAGACATCATTACATTATATTAATCTGTTATGCAATACAATGTGTTCAGAGTGTGTCTGGTATTAGCATTTTATCATTATATTTACAATGAATTAAAACATTTTCTTTTAAAAAATCACACCAAAACCAATTATACCAAATAGAAAGCTGAAAAAAATAGTAATCATCATATGGTCATTCAATAAATTGTTGAATTTTCACACAGAACTTGACTGTTTGTCATTTAAGTAACAGCCAATCCATCAAGATATTATGGGTATATATATTATAATATATTATATTTTGCATATATTTTGCTGGGACTGATTACTTCTTGTTCCTATTAAGATTTTATGTCATTAGTCTCATGTTTCTTTGATGAATTTCCAAGACTGTCATTTCGTCTTTACATCTAGTGGCACAACAAATAAAAACTGAGATCTGTCTATTATATATGATCTCTGTCATTCATTTGTTGAAGAGGTTTGACATGACCAAAGTTTTTGTCTGTATATTTGCTTCTGTTTTTGTTCATTTCACATTATGCTGTTAAATTGTTTTTCTTTTCAAAGAAAATATGAACATGTTTATTGATTTGCATGTCTCAAGTATTGTTATAGATAAATGACATTCAGCATCTGATCAGTGATGCTTTCTTGATGAAGTCTGGGTTGTTGTTTTGTGTACTGGTGAAAATGATGCTGCTGGTCTTGAAACGCTTCCAGAAGACCAACTGTTTCCATTTCAAATAGGCTCGGTCCACAGTGACCCTGTTGCCAAGCAACTCTTCAGGGCTGACCTCTTCCAGCTGCTGCCCCAATTAGTTCATTAGGGAGGGAAAATAACTTTGTGCAGCCAAGGCAAACCAAGTCGTTTAGAGGAAAATTTGGTAAATGACCATCAGCTCCAATTAAGGCCAGCATGTAAAGGATGCATTATTAGACCTTACCGTAAGACTTTCAAATACATGACTCATTCATTAGTGACCAGAAATGTTGATTGTTTTGTTATCAACACAATTTGTTATGTGTTTGTTATCAATATACAGTTAATGAAGGATAGTTAAAGCAACAGTTTGTATGAGTACATGTTTGAGGCAGAGGAACAAAAACAAAATTTCATTTTTGCCAATATAAGATCCCATGTATGAACCAGATAAATACAGGGGATTATGAGGAGACAGATGGAGTAAATGAACAGGATTGTACGCAAGACAAAAAAAATCCACAAATTAGTAGCACTTCAGTTATAAGACTATACATTTTTTTAATCCGACTCAATCAAGTTGGTATAACTGACATTTTTGGAAAATAATCTACTTCGCTTGAAGTGTAGGCCCTGAAACAGAGACAGCAGCTGAATTTGAGATCAAATTGAGTTGTTCTCTGTCTGGCCATCGTCTAAATTTCTCCCAGATCAGTTGTCATGTCATCCCTCTCTCCCCCATCTACTAGATCACAGTATCAGTTGATAAGTCTGCCATCAAGCCTCGGCAGAGCTTGAACTCTGAGGGCTCTCTGAATCTGTCAGACTTCCATCATGATTGCTCCTGTGAGATTGTGGTAAGGATATTTTTTGGCAGCTGCTGGTGTGTGTGTACGTTTGAGCTCCGAGATTGCCTTTGACACTCACACAGCAAGGGTGGACCATTGGACAAATCCCAGGGTAGAGTTCGTCACTTGTTCAGATGTGAAATACTGCTCTTCTCTTTTTTTCTTTCTTTCTCTCTTTCACTTTCCCCCCTCCATTTCCTTTGAATTGCTTTCTCCAAAGACATGAAACTATATTTTTATCAACACTACTGCAGGGAAAGCCAATACAATATCAGAAGATCCTCTTGCCATAAAGAACTAGGGAAATGAGAAATTACACATTTAGGCCCTATTTCAGTGTAATAGCCATTGTCCAAATTTAGCCAATCTAAAAATTTTATCTTGGTGACACTGAACAGTATAACATATCTTTCTAATTACTTTTGCCACAAAAATAACTCACTGTGGTGATGGATAAGAAAAAGAATCATTCATTTATCATTCATTATTCATCTTTAGTCAGCTTTATCCTGGTCAGGATCGCTGCAAATCCAGAGCTTCCCCTGGGAACACTGGGTGTGAGACAAGGACACGCCCATCACAGGGCACCATGTACATACAGATTCACACACTCATTCACACACTCATTCATACACAGGGCAATTTAGCATAGCCAATCCACCTACTGAAGTGTTTTTGGAATATAGGAGGCAACCGGAGAACATGCAAGTGAGAGAAACTACACACAGAGGTTAGAAATAAAACCCTTTCGCATCATAAATGTCATTGTTGCGTATACTGTACTATTATAGTTTTGTAGGTGACTTGAACTTGTAATTAATTTCTATTCTTTGTCTTTAATTTATCAGTGCAACTCATAGTAGGCACTACATCTACAAGTTAGGGTAGCTGAAAAGGTGATCATTTTCTATGAACCAACTGATTTATTTATTTTATATAGTACTATAATTTATATAATAAAGTTATTTTATATAGTACAGTTTTGAGTTTTTAATAATGATTCAAACACAACTAAGGTGTTGTAAGGGCTCATAGTTAGATGGTCATGTCTTTCCTAGAAATTTCATATTGTTATTAGCCTAATGCAAACTGCTGAAGTTAATTACTAGTCGACTCTAAAGGCAGCCTCACTAGTATTATCTCACTTCAGGTAGAGGCATCTGTTGCACTGCTCTCATCTCTCCAATAGAAAATTGGACATTTAGGAGCCAGCTGGACAAACCCAGCACGCCTGCTGTGACTCCACTTTCCAGCCTCTGGCAAAAAGCCACCACTCACTGAGAGCTGCAGAAGCCAGTCGTGCCAGGAGATACTGTTGCCAAATCCATCCCAAACACGCTGAGCTGTGTTATCCTACTGGCATTTCACTGATAATAAGTTCATAATGATTAAGTATATTCCTGTGACCTTAGTTCATTCTCCTCTAAGGCTGCATTTCAAACGCGTCTACATGGATGAGTAGATTTTCTCTGCTTTTGGATTTCTCTTTTCTTTATACTTATGTTATGTAAAAAAATAAAAATAAAAAAAAAAGAATAAAAGAGAACATACCCTTTACCCTTTTAATTGTACATTTTCCTAATTTTGTGAACTAGTACATCTTCCACAAATAAATGAAATTTTATATATTGTGTAAATTTTGTAAAATGTATCAGTAGAACCACTTAATGTTAACATTATCTTTTCTAACCTCAGAAATGGCATTAGGTCTCTTATATAGTATACAGAGAAAGGTGTTTTATGATTGCATTTATATGGAATAGACCTTCCAGCCATTAGAAAGGCAAAAGGCACTTAAGCAAAAGGCGTCAGAAAGGCACTTAATTGATAGCCTGGAAGATTGATTTCTTCATCAGTTACGCCAAAGGTTGCTGTTAATGGAGACAGATTGAGACAAATCCTAAACACATTTGAGTGTATTCTGTAAATCTAACCTGTATGGAGATTGAGGCATGGCTAAATGTGTGCGCAGAAGACCTTATATTATTTTGGTATCTGTTGCACAATAGACTTACGCTAGGGTTTATCTTTGCATGCTTCTCATTAGATATACTATATGCAGCCTTAATCTTAATCTTAATCTTAATCTTAACAGCCTTAATCTCATCCTGAATATTCAAGCTCCAGATCCATTTATCATCATTATGTTATATTATGTAATGTTTGGTTGGTGGGAAAGTTGGGCTAAATCAATTTATACAAAGTTCAGACAGATAGAAAGATACAGACAGGTGACAAATTAAAGGAAAAACCAAAATAAAGTATCTTAATAAGGACCACCACAACAGCTTCAATGTGCCTTCTGAAATTGTGCTGGAGGGATGAACACCATTCTTCCAAAAGATATTTCCCCAGTTGGTATCTTGATGATGGTGGTGGAGAACGCTGTCTAACACGTCAGTCAAAAATCTCTACCTGTGTTGAGGTCTGGATACTGCCGGGGCAATAGCATATGATTTACATCATTTTAATCCTCATCAAACCATTCAGTGAGCCCTCAAGCCCTGTGCATGGGGCAGTCATCTTGGAATAGACCACTCCCATCTGTTTAATCATAGGATAAAGATGATCAGTCAGGAAACATTGTATATATTTGCAGTGAGTCTCCCTCTAAAGGGGAAGTGCTAGAAAAAAAAAAAGTGCCAGGTCAAGCATTCAGGCCTGGTATACCCACTCACTTGCTTGTTGAAGGATGGCTCATCTGACCATATCCCTTTTTGCCTCAACTCTGTAGACCAGTGTCTGTGGTTTTCTTACCACCAAACTCTCAAATGTGCATTCGTCGTTGTAATGAGGGATTTCTGCACTGCAACTCTTTTATAATATCTAATAATATAATAGCTCTCTGTTTAGTTGTGGACTGTTATTGCTGACAGTCTGATCACATCATGCATTGACATTCTTAGTCACCTGAAAAACAGTTGCTCTGCTGTTTCCATATTGCAATAATGCACAAACATCATAGTCAGTAAATGTGCACTTTTAACCACAAGTTCCAGCCCTATTTACTGATGTCTTTCCCATAGTTCTAAATGCAGATGTCACTTTAGTCAGTGTTCCAGCTGAGGAGTCTTCATGACTGAAGCGCATGCTGTCCGGTCCCAGAAATGAACACTCATTCAAAATCAGATCTTTATAGGTCTTTTCCACATTCAAACTTGAGCCAAAATTGAGGTTAACTGAGCCTGCTCAGCATTTTGTACACATTCCACAGAGCATGGTAAGAGGTTAATTGTTTAATTGTATCAGGTAGTACATCTGTCTGTAAGCATCTGCACTATGTTTTTCCACTTATTTATTCAGGTTTTCCTTTAATTCCATACTTCATACTGATTTCCACCTTTGTATAATTGAACTACAGATGTAGCTTATAGATAAAGATATATGTTTCTGAGTATTCAGTCCACCGTGTAGGATCCAGCTACAGGTCTGCTACACTGAAACTTGGGGAAAATGAGGTTCAGCTTGAGGATGAGACATACGTTGTATTCGCATAATTACATTTTATGTTACATAAGTCAACTAATGGTTAACTTCATGTCAGTTTAATTTAATTTTTATTATTTCCAACATCTATTTTTGGATTTGATACTTAATCATTCATTCGTCAGTCTTTTCATTTTAATACACTGTCACAGAATTTATTCCATACCGTTTGGTGCGGCTGCTAGGCAATTATTTTTGAGATGTTTTTATTATACTCATATGTTAATCATCTTGACTTAAAGACTACTTGCTCAGTTTGCTTGGTATTCAGTTTCTGTGCATATTTTTGTATAATACATGATATGAAGAGACTGAGTGCCATTGGTCCAATTTTTAGAATCGTCTTTTTTGTTTTAAAATGTACTTTATGGGATTCCTCTCCACCAAAAATATGCTTTCAGACTTTCACGAACAGCACCAACAGGATTATCATAGAAGAGTTTCAGATAATATAAATTTGACACAAAGATTTAATCTGCCAATAACACTGTGTGTAAATCATCAGGACTGGGACTCAGCAGACTAAAGTAGGAAGTGGTTCTCAATACCCACAGGACAAAAATAATGTACATTTTTTTGCAAAAAAAAAAAATCGAATATGACTAATTCACTGGAGAGAATAAAGATTCTTATTGGAAACATTCTTACCCTTGAAAAATTTTGACCCTCTGGATGACTGCAAAAATGCCTGAGACACAAAAATGAGAGGCCTAGAATCTAGACCAGAGTTCATTTCACTACCTCTTATCTGATGATGGTTATCAAGCTTGATCCGGGATTTGAAAAGCTTATTAAGCAAATTATAGTCCAGGCTGCTGGAAGTGGTGTAATGGTGTGGGGAGTATTTTCTTGGCACACTTTGGGCCAATTAATACCAATGAATCATCGCTTGAATGCCACAACCTATTTGACTATTGTTGCTGACCATGTGCATCCCTTCATGTCCACCATTTTCCCATCTTCAAATGGCTGCTTCCAGCATGATAATGCACCATGTCACGAAGCAAGTCCTCTAAAACGTGTTTCATGAACATGACAATGAGTTCAATGTTCTTCAGAGTCCTTCCCAGTCACCGGATCTGAATCCAGTAAAACAACTTTGGTTTGTGGCAAAACGGGAGATTCACAGTATGAAAGTGCACCTGAAAAATCTGCAGGAACTTCATGATGCAATCATGTCCATGTTGAAATTCCTTTGA
Organism: Pangasianodon hypophthalmus; assembly: GCF_027358585.1. Classification (NCBI taxonomy): domain Eukaryota; kingdom Metazoa; phylum Chordata; class Actinopteri; order Siluriformes; family Pangasiidae; genus Pangasianodon; species Pangasianodon hypophthalmus. The sequence goes on along the minus strand of NC_069718.1, from coordinate 20,387,720 downwards.
GATTGTTTCCAACATCTTGTGGAATCCATGCCATGAAGAATTGAGGCTGTTTTGAGTGCAAAGGGAGGCCCTACCCAGTATTAGTATAGTGTTCCTAATAAAGTGCTCAATGAGTGTATATGGATATAATCTTTATAATTACAGTCATTAATGAGTTGTAATTTATTGTAGTAAAAATGTACAGAAACTTTAAATGCAGAAGAAAGACAGGACAAATAGGAAAAGGGAAATTAATTCATCCCACATTTGCCTAGTGGTTTCTATCAGACATTATCCTGTAATGGATGTAACGGATGGATGACCTCCAAGAGTTCACTTATTCCTGAATCATTTCCAGGATACACTCAGTGTGTGATTAATGGAATGGATGTGTTATAAAGAATAATTGCCTTATCTTGCTAGAGAACCATGAATACTAGTGCTTTCCAGTTTCTATGCAGACAGTATGAACTACAGAACAAGATGGGAAGCTCTCAGAAGTCACTTAGGTTAATTGAATTAGGATTCTTTACACTGTAATATTAATCCATCTGGGGAAAGTAAATAAATAATAAATCACCACTGCTAATCGTTACAAGTGATCACAAAACAAGAACCAGTAGAAACCTATAATGATTTCAAAGATTTTTTTCATCACTGTAATAAGTTAATTCCAAACAAACCAGTAAACTTCACTTGGAACCTCACCTTGTCCCTCAACACCAGCTCCATAACCAAGAAAGCCCAGCAGCATCTCTACTTTCTGCAAAGGCTGAGAAAAGTCCCACCCCCATCCCCTCATCCTCACCATATTCTACAGAGGGACTATTGAGAGCATCCTGAGCAGATGCGTCACTGCCTGGTTTAGAAATTGCACCGTCTCGGATCACAAGACCCTGCAGCGGATAGTAAGGACAGCTGAGAATCATCAGGGTCTCTCTCTTCCCTCCATCATAGACATTTACACCACACACTGCATCTGCAAAGCCACCAGCATTGTGGATGACCCCACACACACCCCACACAAACTCTTCACCCTCCTGCCATCTGGCGAAAGGTACCGAAGCATTCGGGCCCTCACTGCCAGACTGTGTAACAGTTTCTTCCCCCAAGCCATCAGACTCCTCAATACTCGCTGACCGGACTGACAACACACACACATGCTCATACTCAACTGAACACCATCCCACTCCCTTTGCAATTTTTGCACATTTCTGTATTTACTACTTGCATTTTTGCTGCTACTGTATTTATAAAAATATTGTATATAATTTTTATAACTACTATACTCTCTACCTGGCTGCTATCCCAATAACTGTTATGGGAAGCTCATCTGCTGAATAATATGTCATAGTATGTTATATTTACATTCACAGCATTTTTATTATATTGTTATTCTTTAGCACTACCTGTTATATCTGACACTTTCAGACCAGAACTTTGTACTGGTCGGCACTGCACTGTCTCTTACTGTGCCCATTGTCCTGTTTTAATAGTTATTCTACTGTCTTGTGCTGTTTGCACATGTTTGCACGTGCACCATAGTGCTGGGGGAACGTTGTTTCTTTTCACTGTGTACTGTACTAGCTGTATATGGTTGAAAAGACAGTAAAGCCACTTGACGAGTTAAACAAATCAGAAAATAATACAATGTTCGATAGTCTGCAGGACATATTGTATCTCAAAAAGTGACATAAACAGAAGTGTGTTGGTCAGGCCATCATTTGTCAGAACAGACATTACCATATCAACAAATATACCGTGTTACTATTTAAACCTGGAGCATATATGGTGTATTAGGTTTCCTCATTCTGTCCAGTAGATCATACAGCACATAAAGCGGAGGTGGCAATATCTGCTCCTATTTTCCAGGTCATCCTTTTCGGCTTGCAAGCTGAGTGCAATTCAAATTGAGGAACTGGCCTTTCTAGAGTATCCAAATGAGTAGCTAACATGGCCTAACCTTCTTCATGGAAGGCTAACTCTGATTTGCATTCATAGATGACTATATGACTGGTGCGGTGGAATTCTGCCTTCAGCATTGCTACTTCATTTGAAATTACCACTCTTACAATTTTGTTAATGTATTCCAAAATGTTGGGTTGAGAGTAAGCAGTAGTTATAGACAGCTCAGGTTACCACTGGCTTTAGTTTGCTTCTGCTGCATCCTAATATTAACTAATAAACACACTCTAAGCTGATAAATCATTTAAACAATTAACTTAACATGACATATTATCAAGTTACAAGAGTTAGATCATCAGTGGTCAAAAAAAATCCCTTATACAGTGGAAGAGCTTGGATACTGTTGGCTGGTTTATAGAGAAATGGGAAAGATTCAACATGTGAAGGACATGAATATAGCCAGTTGATCTTGGCACACTAGCAGGTTATGTGCAAAACCATATTACTACTGTATGAAACAGTATGTCAAACTATGTACTGGGTAATTCTATGGAAAAAATAAAGCTGTGACCACAGCATGACTCATGTTTATTTTTAACAAAAGAAATGATATATAATGTACTGTATATTCTGTCCATCAAATATAAGTGATGCTTCCACCTCCTGCAGCATATTTCACCCAGCCACACCTCACTGTTTCAGCAGGGTTGGAAAAGTGTATTCCTTGTATTCTGTTATTTAATATCATTAATAAGGTATAGAGTCAGGTTGGAGAAGATTCTTATTTCTTTCTTAATTCCATTGAAGTGGTTTTGTCTGACAGTTAGCTCTGCAGTGTTGTGATTAATATCTCTTGACATTTTACCAATGTAAGAAAAAAATGTCACATTTGTAACATCACATTTTCCTCGGTAATGTGGATGCAAAAATAAATGAATGAATAAACTACACTTATCATGTTCATTGTAGTATTTTCATGTGTACTGCATATATATGAATATGGTATATAGTATTTATTCGTGATATCACCTCTATAACACTGATACATTGCTATTTAAAGTATCTGTAATATGTAAATATTACTTTTAAATATTTGTCTGCATTCTCCCTGAAAAATGTTAAGCTTGTGCAGGCAGTAGGCATGTTATGTGCTTTTGGTAGTTTTTGATGCCATATGTTGCCATAGTTCTCATCAACTGGAAGTCACTCACTACTGCTGAGGATGGCCCCACATGGACCCTGAAGATTATTGAGATTACTGAGGATGGTACCACTTAAAATCTATGAAGATGGCTTCTGAACAGTTATGCTATGATGGCTTAAGACCACAACCGCTATGATAGCTTTAGGACTGTAATTGCCACGAACAGATTTGCACTCAAGTTTCTATCAATAAACAGTGGATAAGTTCAGCAAAACAAACTTCATGTGAAACCTGTAATGAAATTCCTGGTTACACAATTGCACAGTTATAGAAGGGATTTATTTATAATTGCACTATCTGGTGTCACCCAGCTGAAGATGGGTTCCCTTTTGAGTCCAGTTCCTCTCAAGGTTTCTTCCTCATGTTGTCTCAGGGAGTTTTTCCTTGTCACCATCGCCTCTGGCAACCACTGAAAATGCCATTACTTAAAAAGCATGCCACATTTACATATATCCTATCTACCTTCACCAGTGGTCATAAATGTCATTTGCTTACTGAGATAAATGAATGAGAGTCTCATATAGTGGCACATCGTCAGACACCTCAGGAATAAAGCATTTTTCATGTAGTATCTATGAAGAGATAAATAATGCTTCCTGTTTGTGCAGACCCCACCTCCGCCTTGTCCACACCACACCACCATCACTGATTACACCTGTGGCCTTTTTTGCTGTTGTTGTTAAGCCAGTCAGCATAGAAATCAATTTCAATATTTCTATGGTTTATGTATAAGAAATAGGATTCTGAATTTTACATTGTGTCTTTTACATTGTGTCATTTTTGTTTCATGTTTTCTTATGTCTCCATAAACTTGCATCCTATCCTAATCTAGTTTCTAGCGTATATGATTTTGACCTTATTGCCAGTGTTTTTCAAGGAGCACATGATTCCCCTTCAAGACTCAGGATTTGGTTTATTTGTTGCACTTAGGATAATTGAAACCATATAAGATTGTAGTTTCTATTTTTTTCTGATTGTTCAATATATTGAAGGGCTAAAACATTGGAATGGGCACAATACAAACAAGTGTAAAGTCATGCACAGTGGTGGAAAGACTAGAAAAGACTGACTTGAGCAAAAGTACTACTGCTACTGTAGCATTAAATTTAAGTAAAAGTAGTGATCAAGAAATTTACTCAAGTAAGAGTAAATCATTCATCTGATGAAAATATCCTTGAGTAATTGCATCACAAATTACTTTTTTTATATTTCTACAACTGACAAAACTAATTCGAAAATGTTCTTTATCTGAGGAATGCTTTTTTGAACAGTTATGTTAACTAATCAAGTGAGCTATGATAACATGAACACCACCTTGATTATCAGTAGCATATAAAGAAAGGTATTGTTAGCTGGCTAGCTAAACTAGCTAAATCAGTTAGTAGCTTGTTAGGTTAATTTGCTAGCTAGCTAGCTAGGTAGCTAGCTCATGTTAATTCATGCATGTTTCTAGCTATATAGTTAGTTGTCTAGCAAACATTCCCCTTATGCATTATCTTCAGTGTTATCTTTAGGCTGTAGGAGCAGTATATTTAACACAACAGGCAATCACTGCTGAATGTTGAAGAGAGATCTTAAGTTTAATCTGGAGCTTTCATACTCTAATTCATTAAACTATCTGGCTAGCTAGTCTAACACACTCAGCTAACTAATGGCTTACCTGTATATGTTTCCACAGGTTGGATTTTGAGCAGAGAAATGTTTACATCTCCATGGGTTTTGGCTTTGCAAGTCATTATCATGCTCTAGTCAAATAAATGTAGGGCAATTGATTATTTTATTTTTTAAAAACTCCGGTAAATGTAATATGATTTAATTATACTCAGAATAGTACCATTACAGTGAACCATGTATTCAAGTACCATAATGAGAGTACATGTAGTTCACCCCTGCTGGCTTTTAGTCAGTAATTGATTCAATTAATGAAAAAAAACGTGTCTAATTATTACACTATGTTGCCAAAAATTTTGTGGACACCTGACCATCACCCCATGTGCTTGTTGAACATCCCATTCCAGATTTAGTCTGCTTTACTGTTATAATAACTTCCACTCTTCTGGGAAGGCGTTCCACTAGATTTTGGAACGTGGGGATTACATTAGTGAGATCAGGCACTGATGTCGAGCGAGGAGGACTGGGGTGCAGGCAGCGTTCTAGTTCATCTCAAAAGTGTTCGGTGGTGTTGAGGTCAGGGCTTAGTGCAGGCCACTTGAATTCTTCCACTCCAAACTTGGCAAACCATGTCTTCCTGGAGCTCGCTTTGTGCACAGGGGTATTGTCATGCTGGAACATGTTTGGGCCTTTTAGTTTCAGTGAAAGGAAAGTGTAATGCTAAAATGAATATATTTCATTGTCTCTAATTTTTTTTTTTGCAAGTGTAGACACTCAGAGTCAGAAAGATCTAACTACTAATGCTAAGTGATATTTTGTGATATATGTAAAATGGTTCAAATACACTTTTTTACAACTGTTTTGTTGAAGAGTTCACTGGGCAGAGTTAAACCCTTTCCCTTGTAAAGCTGTAGAGCTTGTGAAAGAATATTTTCTCTGATTACCATGTTAATTATTGTGTGACAGCCATAACTGTATTTTTAACAGTGAGGTGTGAATTGATGAGCGCAGCTCTTGCTGTCAGGTGTATGAGCCATGAGTTGTAAAATGTTGAGAAGCTCTAGTTTCTAAGAGCTTCACAAATTAATTGATGTAGTGTGCTGTTTGTTAACACATTACTTTAAGCACTTGGTAATAGAGCCTGGAAGATTCACAGAGACCAGATTTTTTTTTACTTTTTTTTACAGTGAGAATGAAATAAGACATTAAAGCGTATGAAAGTGTTAAGAAAAAATGCATAAGAGAAGTTTTTAGCAGAAGTAGTAGGGATTCTTGTTTTCAAAAAGTCTATATTCTACATATTCCTTCTACATTTTTGGGCAGTTGATAAACATTTAATATCCAGTTAATTACATCATCAATGTCACAAGATGTTGAAATCAATTCTCTGTACTCTAATGTATTCCTCCCCCTGCCCTTAGAGTACCATTGAGCATGTCATTTTAATTCATTCAAAATAATTTATGGAGATTAAACAATGGATTAATCTACATAAATTATTCTAAATAATGTTTGAAAAAAATATTTTATGGAGATTCATATATTGTTTAATATTTCTTAATAGCCAAGTAGCCAAGAAACTAGTAAAAATGCCAGAAGCTATAAATAAACATAAATATACCATTTGGCAATTCTAAATTTGGAAGCTAGTTAATCCCAACTAGGAAACTACCTCATATTTGTCACAGGCAGACCCAAGTCAGATTTTGCATGGAAACGTTATCAGCGAGTGGTTAATAGTAGCCAGGATATCTGCAGGACATACAGTACCTTTATGATGAATTCATTTTGTTCACCATTAAAAGGTAACGTAACACACAGGTTCTGTGGCGAAACGTTTCCAGGTGCTATGTCATTATCTAATATCAGATGTGATTGGTCCAAAGTCCAAACTGTGGCGCTTATTAGGTGACATCATTAACCTAGCTCATGGATAATGCTCCACAAATAATTTTTTACAGCAGTACTGATAATGTCTGAACTTCATTGCTTCTGGTATAAGATGAGCTTTAGCTTGCCGTCTACAACACATTTCCAAATTCTTTGCAAAAAAATGTTTTGTTTTTTTTTCCTAGAGCAGAAATATTTGCAGATACAGGGCATTTAGCACTGGAATTTGCCATGTCTGCCTTTATAAGCACTTAAGATGGGGATGGAGTTAAGGGATCTTGGGGGACTGACATGTAAACACAACCAAGCAGTCCATTATGAACCTCTTTTCTTTTCCAAATGTGTTTTTTTTTTTTTCTTTAGCATTTGGTACACTTGCTTTGCTTTACTTCGGTAATAAAACAATTATATATAAATATATTTATATATTATAGAAGAAATTCTTGCAGCCATAACCCCAATAAGAACTTTTTAAGAATCTTTCTTTTTAAGAGTCATTGAATTTTAAATTTGCTGAAACATTAGACAATCTGAATTCACATTATATAAGCAGAGCTGCAGGCTAAAAAGGAACAGATCTGCAAGTCGATAAGTCCATAAATGAATTTCTGATCAAATGCAGGTACAGAGAAAAAGAGAGAGCTGGGGGTTTTGGACTGTATCCTGGGTGCTGAGCGGATAATCTACAGGATCAGCTCCATCAGCAGACTCTGCTCTAGAGGGAAAAGCTGCAGCCAGGGAGCTTATTACCACTCAGATCTGACCCTACTGAAAGGATGAACAGAACCATTGACCTATAGGTGACTAAAGACTAAGACTAAGGTATTCATGAAAATAGTGAGATAAGAAATGTATTTCACTGGTGTGGTGTAGTGTATTTATTTGATGCGGGATATTTACTGTTGTCCAAGTTCTCTGGCTGGAGAAATCACCAACAGATTCACTGAGTGTAGTATATCACTTGAAGAAAAAAATTATAAAAATCAGAAATGAGGTTTCTGATTTAGAATTGTGCAAACTTCGTGCTCCCTAAAGCACATTTCAGCATGCTGGACATGTAGTGAGAAGACCAAGAGAAAAAAAAACTGCAGTCCAAGTGTGGAATGACCTTGTGTGTTCTGTATAATGTGAGCACATGGTGCTGCGTTTACATTTAGGACATGCTCCTATTTTCTCTGCTCTGCCTAAAAAATGCTGAATACTCATACAATATTCAAATATACAACAAGATGAGATGTTTGGATGTAAAATATGGAAAAATAAAACAAAATCCTTCAAACTGAAAGCAGATGCACGTGCACATGTATATGTAAAAAGAAAAGTTTGTTTTCAGATTTTTTTCCAGAATTTGAAGAGAAAAGTCCTCCGACACCTAGCCACAGTGTGTTTGTAGGTGATGCAGTTAAAATTAACATTTGGTGAAAGTGTGTTAGTGCAAATTAGCTTTTTTTTTCAGATATTTCATGCTATAATAACATTTAGTTGATAATAACATACAATTCATGTTCAAACTGGAACTTAAGCTGAATATTACTGCTTGGTCCAAATTGGTGTGCAAATCTTGGATAAAATGGATAAAATGCCACAGTTCATTTAGTTAGTGTTGCTTAGGGAGTTAGAGGCCCTTTAACTCAGTGTTAAAACTGACCAATAAACATTTAAATCAATATCAAGAAAAATGAGCCAGAAAACAGAAGGAAAAAAAACATCAGCAAAATAAATTACAAAGAAAAGTGAAAAAGTAGTAAACAGAACAAGTATATTTTTATTAAGCTTGATTCACATAATTTGTCTTTGCAACATTTATATTATAATACATAATACTGTGCTCGCAGATCCCATTTTTTTAATGCTGTTGCCACAAAAATTTGCCACACTTATATGACCAATCTTGAAGTTTAAAAAAGTAATAACTACAACACATCTGTAAATGGAAATGAAAAAACTTTATTTCACCATTAGACAAGAGCAAGCGGGATAATCCTTTAAAATTGTGAAATAAATCAGAAGGGAACGAACATACAAAAAGTGTTATGGAATCACAAAATATAGACAACTTCCATAATGTGATGAAAGAGAAATACAATAGCGTTTACATACTATCTAAGATCCCTAATTCTTTTACTGGTTTCATAAACATTTCTAAATGAAAGGATATGATTTTTAACATCCAGTGTGGTCATGCCTGTGTATACAGCATTCTGTACAGAGCAGTGAGCTGTTTCACCTCAGTGTGAAAAAATGGTTACTTTCTGTAGCAGATATGAACAGCAACATTCTCTGTCATCAGTTTGGTATAATACATACTTTGCATTTGGTATAAAGATGTCGATTTGGGACAGGGTGAAAACAGTGGGTTTCTTTTAAATGGAGAACAACTGTACAAACACCTTTAGCAAGATGGACTGCAGCTAAAGGCACAAAGGATCCACTGAGCAACAGATGTGTCCATTCTGAAGGGAAAGAAAGAGAAAGGAGAAAGAGAATTGAAGTTACATTGTATTAATGCCCAGGTTATAAGTATAGCACTGTATCTTTGATACAGTTCACCCATGTGGTGCTAATAATTTTCTCTCCGTGTGTGTATGTGTGGTGTAAAGACCTTGCACTGGCAGAGCGTGCACTCGGTGCCGTGTTTGACCCAGGAGGAGCCGCTGAAGCGCATGATGCCGTGTTCATCCTCGCAAGTCTTGGTGATGTCATTGCGGACGCTCTGAGCCAGGCAGGGGTCCGTGACGCAGCGTGGGCAGCATTCGCCCTCGGGCACCATGGTGAAGTCACAATGCGCCGGAGGGCACAACAACGGCCAGCAGTCCACCTCTCCCTGCTGCAGCCCACACAATACACCACTCAGCAAGTTCACTTATCATCACAGACTGCTCTCAGTAAGCTATTTGCTATATGGATAACATTAGTTACATTCAAGAGTATAAGAGTTTTGTGGTAAGGTCATGTTTTGCGTTTAGGTCTATACTTTATTTCCATATACATTTTATTTCATTTTTATACATCTTTATTTTAGTTTACAAAACATTCTCCAATAGTTCTAGTTTTTGTTTTCCTTCACTATACTGGTCCTGGTTGCTTTCCCAATAAATTGTGCAATACCCTTAGCCGCAGTTTGTTTATCCCTATAAGAGCAGAAAGAGAAGACGAGAATTTTACACCTCTGTCAAAACTTGGAAAGAGTGAGAGTGCTCATTTCTGTGAAGCCCCTGGAGTGCATTGCAACAAATAACTGAGCCCAAAGTAGACCATAATAAACAATAGTTACTGCCTCTGTAATGAGAAATGACCCTGCTTGGCCTGTACTGAGAGACTGTTTTCCACAAATGAAACACTACTCCTGCATATTAGCATACATTCTATCTGGTAATTAGGGTGTGGATTCATTTTAATATGTCGCATGGAAGTAGCTACACTCCTGATGGCACTAACCATATTTACAATGCAGAGCTTTGTGAGAAAGCGCAAGGCTCTCTGGAGCAAATGCTCCACTCTTCATTTCTCATAAATCACATGAAAGCAGCAGCAGAGAAAGCTGCACTGCCTCTGCCCCCTGCTACTCTCAGTAAGTCCCTAAAATACAGGTCATATATTTCACCCAACCTTATAGATTTGGGTAAGCAGTGGTATAGTTCTACCTGACCTATTTCAGATAACCCTTTTCATTTCACCAGGTTTAACACTAACCCCAGTGTGTGTGTATGTGTACGTGTGTGTGTGTGTGTGTGTGTGTGTGTGCCTGCCTTGTTTTAATGCATGAATCTAAGCAAGTGAGGAGAAAATAACTGCACTTAGCTTGTTATTTGTCCAAACGCTCAGTCATTTTTATTAATGGAATGTTATAGAGCAAGTGGACCGCAGTGCGGATGCAAACCCAGCAAATTATTTCAGCAGAACTGAACTGAGCCCTCCCGTAGAACCAGTCAACATTGGAAAAAGAATGGCTAAGCAACTCTAATTTTTTGAAACATTGAAACCAACATGGCTACTATTCCAGATCCTTGGTGGCCAATCATGAACTATTTTTTAACCAAGGCAGCTTATTGAGAAATGGAAGTGTTTATACAGACTTTAACAGATTTCATTTCATTTGCCCTCTCTGATCTGATGCATTTATTCTCTGCTTTGAGTTTATAACACACATCTCATCAGTTCATGGTGTTTGTCAAAAGTGGTAATGTGAAGCAACAGTGTGAAACAAAATATAAACATTTTAAATTGTCTCGTTAATAGCCATGGACTACTCATTAGTGGTTAAGCATTAAAAGGTCAATGTTGTCAATATTCAGTCATGTTAGTTACTTATCCAGACTTTAATGAAGCTGGATTTTCACATACTTTAGTTGAATACCCCTTTTCTTGATGTTAGAAAAGTGACATAACAAAAGAAGGGTGTAGGGGTCGCAGTGTAGGTGTGGTGAGACTTGCTAAGGAATTATAAAATTTGGCCCTGTATGCAGTTCTAAAACTTTAATCTGAAGAACCAGCAGAGAGCTTGTATTGTAAAATTAGTTCAGCAGAAAGCTCCTCTTTTGCTTTCACTGCAAAAAATTACATGAAAATATCTTGAATATAGTCAAATATGTCTATATTTTAAGATTACACCCAAAGGTATCCTATTATAAGATTACACTAAACCAAATAAAACATTAATAAATCTATTACTAAACATTCTTACTAATTTCATAAAGAAAATTTTGCTAATTTTGAGCATTTATGTGTAAAAAGAAGCAAAATTAGTCAGTAGAATAAGACAGTTTAAAGCTTGAAATTATTTTTAAAAATGTCAATTTTTTAAATTAATTTTATATTTTGTGTATTGTAAACTTATAACAGGAAAAACTAGATAAATTTGACTATATTCAAGATGTTTTCATTTGCTAAGACTTTTGTAATGTTGCCTTCTCCTCTCATTGAGAAGGCAATTAAATATCCTGTTTTCTCTCTAGTCCTTTTACCCTCCTGCCAGAATGCAACCCCGTATCCAGCAGGAGCAGCCAGAAAAGCATAAGAGCATACTAGATATCAGGAACCAGTTTTGGCACACATCTGTGTTCATATGCTAATGCGAAGCAGGAGGAGGGCTGAGAGAGAGGGCAAGGCTGTGTTTCACTGTGTTTCATCTGTCTAGAGCTTAATAAGAGCAGACACACCTCCACCCAGACAAGAGTGAAGGACATTTGTGGGGAAAGGTGCTACCCAGGAGGAAGCCATAATAGTTTTTTTCCTTCCTGAGGAGCAGAAACTCATCCTCATGAATGGCATGTAGTGCATTTGCATTTGATGAACATATGGATGGGGTGGAGGAACAGCTGAGATATGGAGGGAGGGAGGGAGGGAGGGAGGGAGGGAAGTGTCTTGTCAGAAGAAGTGTAGTGAAATGTGTTCCTCTTTCTTAGCTCTGCAGGAGAGCTGACAGCCAAGGGAAAGGAAGAAAGCAGGAGAATGGTAAAAAGAATGACGAATGAAGGGAATTCTGATGAATGCATGTGCTGCTCCATAGAGATCATCACCACATTCGATTATAGGATGTAATATCTGTGATTACTTAATATAAGATCCATGGCAAAATCCTCAGCTGGCTATTTTCCAAAGCATTCATTACTGTTTTTACTGTGCAGTTACATCAGCTATATCAAACCCATCAAATACAGGAGATATCATGCTACAGCTCATCGCCACTGGCAGGATTTGTGCTGTTTAAAATTTTGGTAATGATAAAAAAAAGAAAGTGACACATCTGATTATAAATGTGTTTCTCTTAGTATGCACTCAGAGTTGGTCATTTTAGGAGCAGGTCAAATAAAAGGTAAGAGATTAAAGTCAAGCTTCTTCTAGACTAGAAGAAAGGATGAAAGTTAGCTCCTTAAGCCTGTCATTATGGTCCTGAGTCTTGTGTTTCACTTGCTGGCAGACTACATTATACAGAACACACTAGATTAAGTTTCTCTTGTCATTCAGAAAACATTTGATTCAACCGATTCTCAGTCTTTCCCCGACCAGAGCAGATTAAACGCTTCTGACTGGCTGTAGTGCAACACAGTAGAGCCAAAAGTTTTAGAAAAGTATCTAAACTGTCTTTCTGTACATCAGAAATATGGCAGATAAAATGCTATATTTCGATATATCTTTACACCAAATAGCAGTGCAGTGCTTCTGTACTTTTACACCAACAACCTTACATTTACTTGGTAGCCCAGTGTCTCTAATTTAATGGGGAAAAACACATCTCTCCTCTCTCACGCTCTAAAGACAGTGCTGATCTCATCCCACCACAGTACATGAACTGGTTTTATCGTCTAATGCAGAGGTATTCAACAAAAATTTGTGAAGGTTCAGCTACATAAAATTCCTTAGTGCACTCCCAGTGCCAGTCCCAAGCCCAGATAAAATTGGGGAGCATTGCATCAGGAAGGGAATCCGGCATAAAAACTGTGCCAAATCAAATAAAATTTAAAAAAAATAATAAAATTCCTAATTTAGAAAAGCAGTTATCATGACTGAATGGTGACAAGACTTACCTTTTAATCCTTAATCATTAATAATTAGTTCATAGCTATAATTAAGACAATTAATTAAAGTGATTATGTTTTCCTTTTTCACTAGCGCTTCACTTTTGACTAGTGCCATGGACTCTGAACAGATGAGACATCTGTTCTGTAGAGAATAAAGACATTTGTCTGCCCAATCGTCCTTAAACATTCTGTTGTCGTCAGCTTTTTTAACAAGCCATGTTGTCACTTAAGTAATTAGACAACAGAGAATTAAATCTCTGAAAGTCTGTTCTGAAAACTCTTTCCTTTCTCATTGAGTTGCCTTCAAATAAATACATGTGCTTGGCCACAACAGATGATCTGCTGCAGAAGATGTGATGGCTCCAGTTTAAAAAAAAAAAGTTGCTGAACTACAGCCATTCTTTTTTCCATACATTGATCGGTTCTGCTGCAGTAATTCTTGAGTGTTCGGCTTGATCCACTGAAACACTGGATCCAGCTTGGGGCTGTGCACTGCCCCTGGTCTAATATCTCTTATCAGTCACTAGTAAAGCTGCCACCTGTTATAAGATCTGTATGTATTTTATCTTGATCATTACATATACAGGGAGCTGTGTGTGTGTGTGTGTGTGTCTCACCAGGCACTGGCACTGCTGGCAGTTTTCTGTCCAGGTGTCTCCACTGCTGTAAGTGACCAAGCCGTTCTGGTGCAGACACTGAGAGCTGAGGCGTGGGTCACACTCCGGACAGCAGAACAGGTCCACAGTGGGATTCTCACAATCACACACCATACGCCTGCACATCACCTCTCCCATCTGAGGACAAACAGACAGTAAACATCCATACATATCACCACTAAACTAGCATGCACATGTGTGCATTTGTAATTTGTATAGTACAAGAACAGCTCAACTGAGCAGTAACCTCGTGAAGTCTTTGCTTTGGTCCTGAAAATATCATCCTGACCAGTTCATATCAGACACATATCAGATAACCTTGATCATGCAACGACCTGTGGATCTCAGAAATGAGAAACTTTCCACTTCGCAAATACAATTATATGTTTGTGCTTCTGTTCAGTCAACCACAGAAGACCTAATTTTGACTGGCAGGTTCCCCATTTTCAAATCAATTAAAATGAGTCATCTAATTAAAAATGATTTTCTCGCTCTGTCCTTCACCATGAAGTGACTAATAGGAAGGCTGATTATTTAATATCTAGAAACTCATCTTCTTCTGTGCCACCATCAGACACAAGAAAAACATTTCAATTAAGTAGGTAATTACTGAACGTGACCAGAGAAACGAATGGAGGTCAGTCGGTTTAATGAAGATACTATTCTTAAAAGCCTTCAAGGTGTCGGTCAAATTAGCAGCAATTAACTGCCATCATTACCTAGTGATTAAGAGAGAAGAAACAGGGTGAATTTGACAGTTAGAAAATGCTACATTTTTAAACTGAAATACATTTATTTGTTGTAGTTTGATAACATTGATTAGAGCAAATTTATTTATAAGGGAGAGTCAACAACACTGTGTTTTTCAGACCATTTGAGTTCATTTGCCTTTCCTCTTTTTCTTTTATTTTGTTTTGAAATTTTCATCATTTTTAACACCATAACTGATGATGTGATTTTACAGTAGTTTAAAATGTATCAACAAAAATGATTATTACACATTTTTTAAATTTTATACCATAGCACTCCTGAATGCTCGATTCTAATTGATCAGAAGGTGTTGAATATTTGTCTATAACAGCACAGCTGATGGAAGCTCCAGCTGTATGGCCAATCACAGTTTTATATTAATGCACTCATTCTAATGCATTATTGTTTCTATAGTAATAACATACACAGGGACTCTCCACATAAACACATTTTAAAAACATACATAATTGTTGATATTTCTGTTAGGAGACATTTTTGGAAGGAGTCTACAGTAGGGCCTTTCGCACTGCTTTAGTTCCAGAACTAAATTTACAGTACTAAAGTACTGGGCGATTGTGCGAGAACTATTTCCCAGTACCGTTTAAAGGGTTGCATTCGCACCGACAGTGGGCACTAGGATGTGACGTAAGCCGGTCGACAGCGAAGTCATTTGTCCGCGGCGTTCAACAACGGAAATAAAGAAGAACAATGTAAACAACCGGAGGATGGAGGACGCTGTGATTGGAGCTGTGTTTTTGTTGTGTCTCGCGTCCATCTATCGCTGTTCTCCATACTTGTGAAATAAGTTGACACTACAGTATGTTTACACAGCGTTTTAAATCAGTACCAGTTGTGCTGGTTAGACCCTGCTCTGGAGTAGGAGCTAATTTGGTTCTTGAAAAAGGCAGAAAAAAGAGTCTGGTGAGGGAGCGACTGTTTACAGCTACTACAGCATAAGTGATAACAGGAACTAACTTGTTTCACTGATGTTCCACAAAATTAAATGTAACTATAAATGAATAAAAACAATGCATAATACAAAAATTGTTAGCGTTGGCATATTGTTGTGGAATAAGAGGAATAAAACGCTTCACAATGTACTGTTATTTGGAAATTAATTAACTTTGGTTTGGTCGCATCACATACACATCACAGGATTATTTTCCTATAACAGTGTGTCATGCTTTATTCCTTGCATAGTCCGCACTGCGGATTCATAACTGTCTGATGAGTGATGATTGAATGTGTGTCCTATCCATAGTATCTTACTCACTTGGCATGAGCAGACAGAGCACCTGTCATTGTCCAGGACCCAGATCTGCCCATTGTGTTTCACTTTGCTGTCATAGATGCAGTCACCAGTGCAGTTGTGTCCATGGGGACACCTGCAGTCATATCCACCATCCAGATTAAAACAGACAGTGTCATTGGCACAGGTATTCCTCCCTGTCTTACACTCATCTATATCTAAAGAGAGAGACAGACAGACAGATAGAAGGGGGATTAGTTCATTATGGGCATGAGATTGAGAGAGCAAGATGGGCTGGGTTCCTCATAGAAACTATTCAGTCACTGTTTTACTTCCCAGTAAACAGGACAGTTGACAAGGTGTAAACTGACAGTAAACAGGACAGTTGACAAGGACAGACTTTTATGGCAGCTTTCTAAAAATTTTCATATAATCTCAAATTCCAAACACTAAATCTTATGACATTCATTATTACAAGCATAACACTTACTGAAAATCATATAAAGTGTTTAGGTACAATGTAAAATGTATTTAAGACTTTAGACTACCTTCACATGACTCTCCTTTGGCAGTAAACATGCCGTTGTCATGGTATCCATCACGGCACTCGCAGTGGTACCAGCCAGGTAAGTTCACACAGGTAGCACGGCTGTCACACTGCACAAAGCCCTCAGAGCACTCATCAATATCTGCAGAAAGAGCAGGCAGGACTTTTACAGTTTTACTGAGTAATAATTGCTGGCTCAACCTCTTTGCTAGTGTTTATTTTTGGAGACTGTTATTCAACTTTTATCAAAAAATTATTCCAAGATAAGGATAGAAGTCCTGAAATAATGAGTCCAGAAAACAGTAGGAGTAGGATATAAAAAAATACAAAAACAAGATAAACAACTATCATTCATTAGGACCTTAGAAAAGAAGGAAGAAAGAAAAGAAAAGGTCCTCTATCTTATCAACAGAGGGTCGGTGTGGCTGCAGGTTTTTATTCCAGCCAAATAGGAGACACCTAATAGTCATCTGAAGACCAAAAACAGAAAAAACCTACAGCCATGCAAGCCTTACAGTACTCCACAAACTGAAATACAATACATGGAAATGAAGTTACGGAAACAGGCAATGTTAGTAGCACAAGAGGAAAGTCAGCAATGTTCTCATTTCGCTCTTTGACTAAAATATTGGTTGCCATATTCAACTCATCAAAAACATCAGCTCTATTAGCTAGATTATATATGGCTTGTTTCTGATGTTTATTTACATTTCAGGAAAGAATTGTTGTAATTTGGCTTTTGAATAGTGAAGTCTATGTACTATTTTAAACTGTATTAAATTCTGTCTTGTGATAACTGAACACCTCTTCATACAACCACTCAGGCTATAGATTAACTTCACTAGAGATTAACTTCACTGAGTAATGTGTCAGATAAAAACAGAAAGCACCCCTTTGGTATAAAGGCTAATGGACGTAATCCTCTCTATGGACGGATGGATGGCATGTGCCGCTGGTGTTCATTACATAAAATTTTCATCTTTTCCTCCCCAGTGGCTGCCTTTTAAAGCACCATTTACTGCCACCCTTAAGAAGGTTATTGACTATGTTCTCTGCTTAGCAGTGCAATGGCATTATGTAAGCTCGGCCTCTCTCCGGCATGATAATGGCATACAGGAAGACTGTGATCACTGATAAACTATCTGAATTACACAGCAAGTGGCTTTATGAAGACAAATCTGGCTTAATGTCATACTTCATACCACAGTGTTGCTGAATTCCTGATTGTGATTGGTCAGAAGGAGTCTCCAGAGATTTTTTTTTATTATTATTATTAACTTCAAAATAGAGAAAAAAAAGAGAGACTGGTAAAGGAACGACTGTTTTATGCTACTATAATGTAAGTGATAACAGTATTTAACTTGTTTTGCAGACCTTCCACAATTTTACATAACTATAAACAGATAAAACATGTCATTTTTAAAATATATTTAACTTAATATTTAATCATTTGCAAATTGCTGTGGTATAAGAGGAATAAAACACTCCGGGATGTGCTGTTAGATGTTGATAATGGCATCACATCACCTCAGCATTGATTTTTCTTTCCTATAACAACACACCCTGCCATGTTTTATTCCTTACTTACAATACAGTATACACAGAACAAACCCTAAAACATCTGTTATTAGTAAGAATTTAAAATAGTGCAATGTCACGTACAGAATTGTGGGTAAGATGAATATCAAACTGTCAGGTTAGCAGTACCTGTCAGCCACTGCATGTCACATGACCACGTCACATGTCCCATTGTTCATGCACACCTGTTTCCTGTTTCACGTTAATTATCACCACTATATAAGTTCTAGTTTTGCTGTATGTCTTTGTCAAGCTTCTGTTGCCGTTCACGTTGTGTGTGTGTATTGCTTTGCCTACCATAGCTTTGACCATAGTCTGAGTGTTTTGTTGTTTTGTGTTTACTCACCATGTTAGCTGTTCATTTGTGCACTGTTCAAAACAAAAGTCTGTACTCACATCCATCTTTGCCTCTGAACCATGACACAAACCATGTACATTAACGTTTACAAATGCGTCCGATCAGGAAAACAAACCTCATCTACAAAGGGCATAGCCGCAGTCCATTTCTCATAAATGACACAGTCTAGATTTAATAGCACACCCAGACAAATGGGTTTTAATACTCAGAGGAAAGGAGATTATATTTCGAATAATATTTCATTAGACAGCAATGGGCTGGGGGATGGGCCAGTTATTAAAGAGGAGGGATGAAAACAGAGGCACGGGGAGGTTTTAGTATGATTAAACGCTCCCACTAGGGCTGTAATGGGCTCATTATGATTGCCACGGATGCATCAGGCTCTGTCATCATGAAATTACTCTGTTGTATCCTGGGCTTCTCGCTCTGAGACCCACTTGCTCCTCCTGTAGAAGCTGCCACTCTGTTTGTCCTGCTGTTCCAGCACTGCAGTGAGGATTACTCTAAAGAAGATGCAGCATTTTTGGAATTCTTAGGACCAAACTGAAGCGTGATTGTGTGTAATAATCATGATTAAATGTGAGTGCGCAGCTTGGAGTGAGGTGAAAATGAATAGTTCTTTTTGATAACAAGCATGAGGAGGAATAATGTAAGCTGTTAGCAGCAAAATTATCCAAACTGCAACGCATTTTCTCTTCTCCTTTGCAATTTTGGGCTGTTGAAAGTTGCTAAATACTCTACTACATTGTACTCAAAAGAAGGCAATACACTTCTTAGATACACAGATAGGAAAGGCTTTTAACAGTACAAATTAAGGGTGGACAATCTAGACAAAATTTTATCTTGCAATATTTTGAAAATTTTGGAAAGTAACAGTATGTACATTTTTGTAATGTAAAAGGTCTTTTAGCTTTTACAAATTTACATTTTAATCAAGAAAGACTGTCAGATCCTGATGTGTTCGGTTTCCTGTAGAGAATTTCTAAATTGTTTGTCATTGCTTTTTTTTTCTAATGTCACCCTGCACATTATAAAGCTTTTCACTGTGTGTATTGCTATGTATTGTACCATTTGCTGACCTTCTACTCCCTATAGTGAGAATGGTACCAATTATTTACTCTGTCTGTTGTTTTTTTTTTTTTTTTTACCTCAACTGTGGGCTGCTTTTGCTTGCTATAAACATTATTGGCAGGTACTGTGCCACAAACTAGTCCAGCAGCAGTGTAATATCTAATATCCTATTCACAGGTCCATATAAATCACTCCACACTAATTATTTCCTAGCTATCTCTTTGTCTTAATTTTGTTTGTCATGTGCATTTAAAAGACCCATTCTGTTTCACCACACAGTAGCTGAATGTAATTTATACTTAATTATACTTAATTCTGCATGGTTACAAGGGGTGTGCAGTCAGAATTGTGAGAATACAGTTTCTATGGCTGTCAGTCACCACAATGTGTGTATGTAATATTTGCAACCTCTATTTAATCACAGCAACCAAGTCAATATTTGGCAAAAAAAAGACCCTTCGCCTATAAAAAAGTGTTCTTTTAGGCACAACGTACTGCAGTTTTACAAGAATGGCAAGTTTTTTTGGATAAGATACTTCTGGGGACTTTTGCTGCCATATTTGATTCTGTCTCTGCAGATAATACCAACAACCTTCATTATGTTTTACATTGCTCTGCAACATTAACTTATTTCGAAAATGAATATTTGGAAACCTAAACTTTGCTCTTTTCTACTCACACAGTAATTTCAGAAAATAATTTATATAAAAAAAATTGTTTGTGTGTCTATGGCTACATTCACACAGCAGGCAAAAGTGGCCCAAATCCGATCTTTTTCTTCAAATGTGACACAGATTTGTTACCTGCATGGCTGTGCGAACAGCAAAAAACACAGTGATTCCGATTTGGGCCACTTTCATATGTGGTACTGAAATCCTATACGTCTCTGATATGTGGCAATGCGACCAATGTATGAACAGGCAGATCGGAATTCATGTGACTTTTACATTAATCCAACTTGACATTCATCATAATTCCGGCTACCGAGAAGGAAAGATGGAGGATAACAGTGAAAGAGGATTTCAGTCGCAGGACAGTGAGACAGTGAGATAACAGACCTCATAAACATTTGGAGTGATGTTGCTGTACAAGCAAAATTAGAAGACTTATCTTTGAATATTATCTTTGTGTTAGCTGGCATGCAAAACATTAGCTAGTCTACACTGAAACATTCACTTAAAACTGCAGTTCACGTAAAGCTGGTGTAATTTTGCATCTCTGTTCTTTTTTTCTATTATGTATATCAGTTTTTCAAAAGCCTTACTTAGCAACAGCAACTAAGTGTGGGCAAGCCTTGGGATCAGTCATCTGTAGACCACAATCGTAGTCTAGATGCAGCCTCAAATGAAATGTAAACGTGTACACAAGTCTGCATTTCAAATTTCTGAGCTTTCTTTTCCATGTCAAGCTAGGGCCATGTGTGCTAACATGTGAAACATATGATTTTCTAAGAAAGCTTGCCAGACATGCTCCACTAAGTGCCCTAAACAAAGCACCTCCCTAGAGAAGAGTGTACACTTGTTCTTATCTCAGGTTCCACTGTGAAAACCCACGTACTGTCTTTGTCATTGCCAGGGAATTCAACTTTACGCAAGTGTAATGCATGTTACAGACCCACTGCAATGGCCTCCCTTTTCAGTAACTCACATTTATCCAGTATCTTACCCAGCGGATTACAGATTTTGTACTTTATTCAAAATGCTGTTTCCCCATGCACAGTGTGTACAGCGAAGAGTTCTGGACCTGTACATAAGCTAACAGAATCACACAAACAGCATTTGATTGCTAAAGACACGCAGCAGACGCCACCACTCATTATCCAGTCATCCAGAAACATTTCACTTTAAAATCTATATTTCAAAATACACTCCTGCTGTTTGCTTTGGTAAAATCTGTCATGATCTTTGTACTGGGTGAATTTGCACTTGGCAGGAGTTTTGAAATTGAAAAGCTGTTTGACTGCAATGCCCTCTAGCCAGAAAGAAAAGACCAAGACACCTGAATCCATGCCAGCTTGTTCTGCGTGTAGGGAATCTGAAGGCAGACAGAAGGCATGCAGACTATTTATACCACACAAGCATTTTGACAGCATTTTTAGCAGAGGATGGATGTACCACCGGAGCTAGCAAAGCTTTTACATTAATATATGTCATTTTCAGAGATGATTTTCAAGTCTAACTTCCACAAAAAAAAAAACAGAGAGATGAGATACAAGAGAAGTCAGCATTGACTGTGAGAAACAGTGCAATTATAAAGTTGAAGTGTAAGATCAGCATAAGCTTATTAAATTACGTGAAAGACTGCTGAGAGAGAGTAGCTACATGGGGACTATATCACCATGACAACATGGGAGGACTAAAGACATCTCCATATTTACTTTTCACACCCTTGTTGTGGTCTATGTCATTTAATTGCTACCACAGAATCTGAAATACAGTAAAAAAAAAAAAAAAAAAAGAAAAAGAAGAAGAAGAAGAGGAAGAAGAAGTGCTAAGATTACTCTTAATACCACTACTGTCATTAAATTTTTTTTGGGAATAATGTAATTGAATATGATTATCAATCTGAAACAGAGTAAAACAAAAGATGAGAACAAGATCAGTGAGAGAACAAACTAAGTGGAGGAGAGATGGTGGGTGGATGGTGAAAGAATGGCAGCGGGACTGAAGGAGTGAAGTAAAGGAGTGCAGAACAGGAGAGCAGGTGATGCAACGGCCACAGCTGTTCCCCTCATTATACTGAGCGACAAGCTGGAAACAAAGGCTCTATTAAAATGGCCCTCAAAGGGCAGAGGATGTGTGAGTCTACCCTTACTGCACTCGTTGATTCTGTCACTTGTCCTTCCTCCTGTGCTTTACTTTCTATCCCATCTTTCCCTGTGGACAGGAAGACTCAGAAGACAGCATGATGAGAGCTGAAACAGCAGCACTGAATGACAAGATCAGCTCACACTGAGACACGAGGGCAGACACTCTACTTAAAAAAAAAAAAAAAAAAGATCACTCTAATGATTTTAAGTGAAGTCAGGGGTATTAGTAGCAGCAGGTATATTTCTGGAGGTTCCCCATTCTCTAAAATCTCACTTATCTAAACAGAAAAGTGCATTATTTAGAAGCATTATTTAGAATGCTTCCTAAACGGAGGCTATAGTATCAAGCAGTTATATCAGAAAAGACTACTAAAAAATCACAATATTTGCAAAACTCTGGGGGGAAATGGTATATATCTTGGCATACATATACTTACTGTAATGTTAAGATACAAAAAGGTATCATTCGTAAAAAAAAAAAAAAAAAAAACAGTAGCCAAGAATGTTAATGTACATTAAAGAAACAAAGTGATTCATTATTTATTCTTTATTAGATCCACACAGGTGCAAGGGGGTCAAAACAATGTAAGTGTAGAGCAAGGCACTTTGGAAGGATTTGTCTGGTTGAATGTAGCCCAACCAACAAAATTCAACTGAAAAACAGAAACGTTTTAGGGCAAAAAAAAAAAAAAGAAAAACGTACAATAACCAGATTGTGTAAGTGTGCCCACCCCATAACTGATACTGTGTTAAAGCATCCTTTGCTTCTAATGCAGCACTCAATCAAAAGACTCTACCAACTTACCACATCATGATTTGGCAATTTTATTTCGCTCTTCCTCGCAAAAATGCCCCAGATCTATCAAATTGTGAGGGGATCTCCTGTACACAGCTCTGTTCAAGCCGTTCCACAGGTTTTCGATAGGATTGAGATCTGGGTTCTGACAGGGCCATTCCAAAACATTGATCTTCTTCTTCTGAAGCCATTCCTTTGTTGACTTGGATTTGTATTTTGGGTCGTTATTGTGCTGGAAGGTGAAATATTTTTCTTCATCTTCAGCTGTTTAACAGAGACCTGCAGGTTTTGTGCCAAAATAGATTGGTATTTGGAGCTATCCATGATTCCCTCTATCTTGACTACAGCCCCAGTCCTCACTGAAGAGCCCCATAGCATGATGCTACCACCACCACGTTTCACCATGGATATGGTGTTCTTTGGGTGATAAGCTGTCTTGTTTTTGCACCAAAATATATCTTTTAGAATTAGGACCAAATTCTAGAAGATTCATCATCAGACACATTTTGCCGCATGGTTTGGGGTGATTCAGGTGGGCCTGGATGTTAATTTTTAATTATTTTTTTTGTGAGAAAGCGCTGCAATCTAGCCACCCTACTCCATAGCCCACACATGAGAAGTATACAAGAGATTGTTGTCAGCTCCTTTAATGTTGCTGTAAGTCTCTTGGCAGCCTCCCTGTTCATTTTTGCCTTGTCCTTTCATCAGTTTTGGAGGGATGTCCTGTTCTTGGTAATGTTTCTGTGGTGCCCCATTTTCTCCACTTGTTGATGATAGTCTTCACAGTGCTCTTTTTTTTAAAAAAAATTCTTTTTATTTCTCTACTGATCAAAACCTTTTGACTGTGAGATCCAGTACACGCTTTAAGCTCTTTGCAGGCCCTGGCATCAGCAGTCGATTGAAACCATGAAACAGCTGATATTTATTTGGGGTTAATCAGAATTACTTCACAGGTGGATGATAATTACTTTGAAAATGACTCTAAATGTGATTGCTTAATTCTAAGCACAGTCGCATGGCTCATTATAAAATGTTGTACATACTTGTGCAACCAGTTTATTGTAAAAAATATTTTTTCTTTTTTTCCCCTAAAATGTTCCTGTCATTTTCACTTGAATTTAGTTGGTTACTATATCACAAGTGGAAAAATATCTGACACCAGTTTTCTTGGTTTCATCACAAAAATGGGATGATGAATTTGAAAGCATACAAAAAAAAAACACCAAATACACACTTCTTTTGAAAGTTGGTTATGCAAAACAAAACATCCTACTTAGGCACTACTACACTACTATATAAGCATGATTATTGCACTTAACCAGTACACATGGATTCACTGAGCAGGTCATAAATGGGGGATCTGTGTCACCTGGTATAGACAGCTCATTAGCAAGCCTAAAGAGATTCAAAAAAATCTTTGTGTTACACTAACTTTATTATAAATAGTTTGACCTTTAGTTGTACCTCTGCGCATTCTTCTATCTCACTCAGGCTTATTTGGCTCTGTGAGTGCTCTAGTCGGTCTCTGAACTCTCTATATTTGTGCATCTCTGTTTCTGTGTGAGTAATTGGAGGAGCTTCTGAATGGGGCTTTAATGAGGTGCATTTGCACAGAGCAGCACTTTAGGTCCCAGCCGTTATTAAGGCAAGTAATTACACAAATCTCCAGGAAAACCAGGCACAATCTATACAGGAACCAGACCAATGTCTAGAGCTTACAGTCAATAACATTGTCACGGCAAACACAGAGAGAGAGAGAGAGAGAGAGAGAGAGAGAGGGAGGGAGGGAGGGAGGAAAAAAGAGAGAAAGAGAATAGTATTATCATCTTTTATAAATGGCAAACTTTGTTAAAGTAACAATGTTCTATACCTTATAATTTCCTTATTAATATATTTACTTATATTTCTTATTAATATATTTACAATATTAGGAATTAACAACTATGACACTTGACCTGTTTGCTGTATATTCATCTATCACCCCTTGTTATGACCCCTGTGATTTTCCACTCTCTGTACATCAGTTTGTGATTCATTTGATTTTCCAATTTCCTTATTTGGCCGTTATTTCCTTTTCTTATTATATCTCCTGCTGTCTCTTGATTGATTTCATCTGTTGCTTGTGTCCTGCCAAGATTTTGTTTCTCCCCCAGTCCTCTGGAAGTCTTGCATGTTTATAGAGCAATTCTAAGCTGTTGATCCTCTTAGTCTATTTTTTTTTTATCTTCTTCCCAATTTTTTCCCTAGTTTTCTAGTTCTTTTTTTAAAACTTGCATATCTACTTAGAATAAAAACCTGGATTTACCTTTGTTTACTGTGTCTACTGGTTGGCGAACGTAATAGAATGTGAAGCGGTCTGGGAAAACCTGTTCAATGTCATTGGCGCTGAATTCAGAAAACAGCCAAAATGCTGAAAAATCTGATTTTGATGAAAATTTAGTTTTGACATCTAACACATACTTGACATCTCTACTTTAAAAAAAAAAAAAAAAAAAAAAAAAAAAAAAAAAAAAACATAAATATAAATGAGGCAGTGGTCTCTTCCACGATGTCAATGTCCACATCCAAAGCACACGAGGGCTCACTGACCGGTTTTAATGAGTATGAAAATGATGTAAATCATACACTATGCCCTCCACAGCACCATCTTAATGCAACTTAACTGAACCTCTGGGAGATTTTGGATCAATATGTTAGCGCTCTCCACCACCATCATCAAAACACCAATTGATTGAATATCTTTTGGAAGAATTATGTTCATCTCCAGGACAGTTACATAAGACTGGCACATTGTGGTGACCCAACAGCTTTATGTTGGGTTTTTTCCCTTTAATTTTCACCCATTTGAATATGAAGTGTTAGAAGGATTCCAACTGGGCCACTGATTAACAACATTCAACACAAATACCAATAGTGATCAGCATGTAGCCTCTGTATACTCACTGAGATAAAGTACACTTCAGTCTCTGAGGTTTGCTTTGTGGCTATTGACTTGCACTACATATTCATGCAATTACCTTTCAAGCTTTAAAGCTTGAAAACATACTGCTATGCTTTGGAATCTTATGAGTTTCCACATCTCTTGTTCTCAGAGTACAGCAATACAGAGTGCAGTCTATGCATTATACAGTGCTCTATGCATCATTACCCAAAAAGCGGACTGCTGCACTGCATTACAAGTATGCGCGTGTGCTGAAAAGTCCATTCCCTGGAGGGGGTTATGCCATGCTACTGGCTGTAGCTGCAGACTAACACCTGGGGAAATGACATCATCACTAGGACTAAGCAAAAGGTTTGGGCATGGAGAGAAGAATAGCACATTTTAGTTCTGTTTGCAAGTCTGGTCTGCAATATATGATTTGATCAGATAGATATTTCATAGTTCTGTGTTCACAAGGAATTTTTTTGCATCCATCAAAAAAGCACCATGCATTTCAATGAGTGTAGCAGTAGGAGGAGTGGTGTGTTTTGGTGTGTGTCTGAACTGAGAGGGAGATACTTGGTGATGAGCCCAGTTGTCCCACGTATATTTATATAATCTTTCTCTCTCACTTGTTCTCCATGATCGGTAAGCCCAGTGTGTTATGCTCTGTCATCCAATCAAAAAAAAAAAACGAAGTTAACCAGAGATGTACTATTGCCAGAATGTACGCTGCTATGCACGCTTGTCGGCCAGGAGGAAATGATCTGTCCAAGACATTCACGCCAGTGGTGTGGTTCAAAACTAGAGGAGAAACTCCAGAGCTGTACTATCCAGTGCTAAAAATATATAACGAGTTCACACCGAGCCACGGCTCTGCATACTGTCAGTGTGTGTACATGTCTATCAGGTTATAGCAAAAAATACATACATTTCACCTAATATCGATCTCCGTTCACAAACAGGCCTGACAAGACAGCAAAGCACATCACTGCACTTTCTGCCACATTGTGAACAAAGACTAAGCCTAACATTTCTGTGAGTAATAATCCTTCCCTAGTATTCCATTGTAGATAAAGGTGCCATTTTTCCCTGCAGTAACATTCTGCCTGTGTTTAGAAGTACACCTTGTACTTGCATGATTATTGCTTCTTTTCGTTTCAGTTTATTCATTTCACTATAAACACTGCCTTATAAGCTTTCATTCTATCTGTCTATCTACAGGTTGTCCAAAAAAGTCTCCATACACAGGGGAAATTAACACTTTTTAGCAAAATGTCTTCCAACATTTTTCCTACTTAGTTTATATTATAAACTATATACATTTTTTCAGATAGCCTTTAAGAATGTCTTTGATAAAAGAAGAATGTTTTGAAATCATTCTCATGGCTGGATTGGGAAGCTGTTGCAAGGTTGCGATGGACTTTTAACAGGAAACATGGCAAGCATATCACACACACTGTTGCCAAACTTATTAACAAATTCAAAAAGACTGGAAGTGTTGCGGACCAACCGAGAAGTGGACGTCCATGAACATCCACTGACAAAGGCACAACTCACGTGGTGCTGGCATACATAGTCCCCTATGTATGGAGACTTTTGGGACACCCTGTCTTTCCCTGACTCTCTCTCAGAGCTGTTGCTGGGTAGTCAGTAAATCCCAAACGTGTTGCTAAAAGCCAGTGCAGAGCAGCTAAGAGTGAGAGAGAGTGAAAGCATTTCTATGTTCACTCCACCCTTAGCCCCAACCTCCTTTATTTTCTCTCTGCTTCTCTCTGTGTATCCCCTGAACTATCAACACAGCTAATACAAATGAGAAAACCTCTCGGGTCATTCTGTTTGTAAGCAATTTTCTTGAAAAAGTAGACTCAAAGAAACAAAAAACCTGCACTCCTGAATGCTTTGACACATGTGACAGTCAAAATCAGTTGGTTTAATTACTATGCACAATTTCTATCACTGTTGGATGCCGGGAGACATCAACACACTCCAATGCATCAAAGGCACGACTAAATAAGCAAACACAGCATGCACAGAAGACACATAGTGATTCATAGCTGACATTTGCTGTAGTGCTGTATTGTAATGCTCTTCCCAGAAATGCCCTCGCTCTCCATGGGCATCTGAACTATGTCTGTCTTTCTTTTTCGCCATCCATCTATCTGTCACACTCTTTGTTTGTCTGCACAACTCACCCACTGAAAAGTTCATCATTTGAGTTCTTTGACTTTACACATTAAAAAAAAAAAAGCGCTTCACTGATTAATGTGTACTGTGCGCAAGTGAGAACAGCAGCTGTCAGAGTAGTAACAGGTTCACGGGGATTGGCGTGCACACACACACACACACACACACACACACACACACACATGTACTGCTCTTGTACAAAGTTAATAAATCTCTATTTAACACTGAACAATTTAGAGATTACTCACTCTCTCACTTCCAGTAACCACTTTATCCTGGTGAAACTGGAGCCCATCCTAAAAGCTCTAGAAGTGAGGCAGGAATATACCCTGGATGGGATGCCATTAAATCATATGGCACTAGACACACACAGTCACACACTCACCAAAACCAAGGGGCAATTTATCTTAGCCAATCCACCTACTGCCATTTTTTGGAAGGTGGGAGGAAACCAGAGAGCCCAGAAGAAACCCATGCGGACATGCGGAGAACATACACAGACTGTGAGGCAGCAACGCTACCTGCTGCACCACTGTTAGAGTGATTAATATTGTTGAATTGTGCAGAATGGTCTGTAATCAGAGTTAAGTTCGAAATTTACATCAATGTTCATTAAGATATCAGTATTCATATTTGGCTTATGCACATACTTTTTCTTTCATTTTCTCATGGTTCACATTCTGCAGTCAATAATGCCCTAGAATCATGCACTCTGGCCCCCAATGGCAGATGGAGTGAGGTGACCCTTATGGCCTTTTTACTAGGGTGCTTTGTGCATATCTGTTCACTGACTTAGCTTGCCGTGACAAATCAGCTACACTACACTCACTTATTGATCTCTCTATACGTTTGGATATTCATCTTGAGCGTCAAAGGTGGGTTTAGTCACTTATTAACCGCAAACGAGTGTTCAAGCTCACCCATCAATGTGCAAAACCACTGGAAGGTCTCAATTCTTCTCAAGAGCACAGGCAACAGCAATACAGAGATAATGTCTGCTTGTATTGGGGAAAACCGCAGCTTCTGAACCCACTCCTGTAATCATTGTAGGAGTGACACTGTGGAAGGCTAATGCAGTGAGTGTGATATCTGAAAACTTTGTTTCTCGTTCATTTCTATTGTCTGCAGTAAATTTCATTGATCACTGCCTACTTAGATATGGAGATCACCACCACAACAATATCCACAGCTCTACAGAATCAAGCCCTCAAGGAAAGACGAGCGAGTCAGGCACTTTCTCACACAAACACACGAACACACACACACACACACACACACACACACACACCTCCTCCTCACAGTCAGGCCTGAGGCAAATTCGCTACCCTGTTATCTTAGACCTCTCATGGCTACATAAACACAGCCCTCACATAATTGGGAGACCCTAGACATTGTTTCAAGGTCTGACTTCTGTACTGGATCCTGCATCCTAAAGCCCCAGTTGCTACTAACCTTCACTTCAGTGGTCCAAATTAGCCCAAGTACTGACTCCTGCTCAATTTCGGAGCCTGTTAGAGGTCTTTTTAACAAGAAGGCTAATGCTGTTCCTTGCTCCCCCACATCATCGCTATGACCATGTGATTGCACTAGTAGAGGGCGCAATACCACTAAGGTTCCACAAATACATTTCCAAAGCCTTCAACCAACGGTATATCTTCATATCTTCATCAACTATAGGGTTCACAATAACATGATGGTAAAATTTCCCTATCCCTATCATTTAGTACCATCAGCTTTAGAACAACTAAGAGTACCAAGTGCCAAGCTAGATTTATATAGTGCATATAACCTTGTCTGAATTAGAGGCAGAGGTAAGTGGAAGACCGCATTCAGCAATAATTGAGGACATAATGAATATTTAGTAACGCATTGTGGCTTGGTAAATACCCATTCTGTCTTCCAGTCCTTTATTAATTAATTAAATTAAATTAATTAATAAAAATAATTAATTGATTAAAGGATGATTTTGCAAGAGATGCTAGATCACTTTGTTATACATTGATATTTTCTACTATCTATCTACTTCCTTTCTTTTCCTGAGAATGTCACACATGTCAGGATTTTACTTAAGAGACATTTCGGAAAACAATTTATTTGTAAGGATCAAGAAGTGTGAATGACGCAGGCAGAGGGTTTAATTGTCTGAATGGGGTCACCATGGATGACAACAAGGTTGAGATAATACAAATTTGACACCAGGTTAAAAAGGGCAGTTTCATTCCAGATTACATTTCAGAGTAAATTAGACCTAACCTTAAAGTAACCCTGACTATAAACCTAACGTCTAAGTGTTAATCTAAACCTAAGCCTTCCTAAACCTTCCTAAATTTCACACTACCTAACACTATTTGTAACTTATGCACAATACAAATATATACTAGTCATCTGGAAGAGTAACAAAAATATATAAAAAAATTTGTATGTGTGAGAAAACATTAGAGTCTTAAAAAAGTTAGATATTTTATGGTGCCTTTATTGTACTTGTACAGTGTGTGGGTGATCCTTTTTATGCATTTTTTCACTCAATTTAAAATTAATCTTGATAATTAAGAATAGCTGCGCATAAAATCACAAATCACAACTCTTCTCCTGTATCTACATATACATGCCCAATCATTCCACTACACACCTCATTATAATATAAATGCAGGCAGTAAAACACTAGTGACAAGTTCAGTCCCTCGCCATAAGTAAAGTTACAGTATGCAGTCTAAAAGAATATTAAACCGTAATATTATCTGTTTTCTATGAGTAGCAACTACTCAACTACTACATAGCAACTATGTTTGTAACAGTGTATTACATCACCAACGAAGCTGCTAAATAAATCAATCTTCTATTACTTTTTAAAAACTACAAACAGCAAAAGTAATTGGTTATGGTAAATAAGCTACACTGTGTGAAACCATTTTTATAGGGTTTTGTTAAATTAGTGTTTCTGAGACGTTAAGTATATACTGTGTGTTGAACAAGCAGCAATTGTGTGTTGCTACAGAAATGTTATTTTTGCCACTATCATTACAATCAAGTGTCTGAGGGCTCTTCAGAAACCTAAATGTCTATCTCTGTACTCTGGGAATGACAGGGAGTAAAGAAAAGCAATCGGGCTTCAATCGGCCGCTGCACAGGGACACGTCGTAAAAAGGCTCCTTTATGTGGAATCGATGCAAAGCTGGATGAGTAGGAGTGTCCTGTTGCAGAGACAGGCCATATAAGTGCATATTTCTCGCTGCAGCTTGCTTTTGTCTTAGGTGTGTTCAGCATTTGCTGCTACCCTTAATTACCCATAGAGGAGTAGCAGCACTGCTGCATTATATAATGTTGAGATTACGTACATAGTCTCACTGAGCTTTAAATCCATGTTTTGATTAGAAGGTCTCTGCAAACTCAGCCCTTCTCAGGGTAATTCACAGCTAAATTAGATGTGAACAGAAGCAACTTCATCACAAAAAGTCAATAAGAGCATGTGGAGGATGGATGGCAAAATGAATCTGAATCTATTTAACAAAGCACAGAGTCTCAGCTGCTGAACGCTATACGATGTAGCTCTCCAGCTGCTATAGAGGTGAGAAGGAATTAAATCCTTATTTTCTATCTCTTTCAGCATGTGGAGTTAAACAGAGATGAAAAGCCATGTGTAAATCAACTTTCATGTGAAATCAAATTTCAACTGTAATAAATATAGTGTATTAGGCTCTAGTTAAATTAGATGAGGAGTTTTTGTGTGATTATCAAGGTAATTAGGACAGAATGGTCATACTCAGAGAGTCGAAAGAGAAAATCGACAAAAAGTTTTTTGTTTTTTTTTTACCCCATGCTTAGACCATTGCACTACTCATAAGCCACACCTACTTTTCCTGGGACACACTCATAGCAGTGGAAAGAACCTTAGTTTCACTACATCATACCAGGTTAGATACTGCAAATGCAAGCAACAACTGCACATGGTGAAAAGCAAGAAAAGGTAGTGTAGGGAGACCGAGTGATGAGACCATTAACAGGACAGCAAGTACCTCTTACCTGTCTCACACCTCTGCCCAGTGAAGCCCTGCGCACACACACACGTGTTGGGAGAGATGCAGGTGCCGCCGTTCAGACATAGACCCTCACACAAGGCTAAGGGTCAAACAGAGATTAACAAATACATTTTAGGACTATGATTGATTGTTACACATAAATGATAGAATGGATAGATGTACTGTACACTTATGAAGCTAATGTTAAATAGAGGAGTATTTGTAATTCTTCAGACATTTCTTCTTTTTCAACCTAATCTCTATGTGCTGCCTCCATGACAGTATGTGCAATCACCATAGAAAATAATGGACATGTTGTTCTTTACTGAAGAAGTAAAGGAAAACCTAGTTACTTGAAACACACTTATAATGGACGAAAAGGGCAGTTGGTGGAGGAGTCAGTAAAGGTTTATGTAAAATACATTTTCATCGAACGCTTTAATGGTTGTCAATTATGCTCTAAATCTGAGGGCCTGGTATTTCTAAGCTGTTTGCACCCATTTTCATTTTCTGTCATGCACATGACAAATGGACTTCTTCTTATCCACATGCATTTGAAGGAGAATCGTGGGAAGTGTGAAGACAGGTGGAAAAAGGAGTGAAGAAATGGAAAGCTAATTCCACACTCACCATCCACTTTATTAGGAACACCTGTACATCTGCACATTCCTACAGTTATCTGCTGGTGTTCTGGATGTTCTAGCCCATCCCCCCCAAGGTTCGATGTGTTGTGCATTCTAAGATGCTTTTCTGCTCACCACGGTTGTAAAGAGTGCTTATTTGAGTTACTATAGACTTCCTGTCAGCTCAGACCAGTCTGATCTTTCTCCTCTTTTCTCTCTCATCAACAAGGTGTTTCAGCCTCCAGACCCTCCACAGACAGGATCCTTTTTTTTCACACCATTTTGTGTGAACTCTAGAGACTGTTGTGTGTGAAAATCCCAGGAGATCAGCAGTTTCTGAAATACTCAAACCAGCCCATCTGGTACCAACAACAATGCCATGATCAGTCACAGAGATCACACTTTTTCCCCATTTTGATGTTTGATGTGAACATTAACTAAAGCTCTTGACCTATATTTGCATTTCGTTGCTGCCATATGATTGACTGA
Source organism: Pangasianodon hypophthalmus (assembly GCF_027358585.1). NCBI lineage: Eukaryota > Metazoa > Chordata > Actinopteri > Siluriformes > Pangasiidae > Pangasianodon > Pangasianodon hypophthalmus. The sequence continues at coordinate 20,354,561 of NC_069718.1, read as the reverse complement.
TTAGATAGCTGCATGAATGTGCAGGTGTACAGGTGTTCCTAATAAAGAAGATAGGGAGTGTATATTCTTTCATTGTAGTATACATTGATACATATACCAATTTCTTCACAGTTCAGAAATTCAATGACTTTATTTGGCAATTCCCATCTTCTATATGGAATGGCTGTGACATTGTCAGGATTCAAACTCACACTCTGAACAACAGCGTGAATGCTTTTCTGTTGCACCACTCAGGAACCCCTTTCTGAGTCGTGTTTATCCATGTTTCCAGGTTCCTTGTTTCGTGTATTGCTGGTTTGACTTCCTAGTTGTGATCTGCGCCTTTGTTTATGGCTGGAAATATCGATTATCCCTGTCTGTTGATGCCTGCCAGTGTTCAAACCCATGCTACAAACTATGACAGTGATTATTGGATTACATGCATTGTAAACTCAACTTTTTTTGCTATTCCTCTTCACATACACACATTTGACCATAAATCTCTAAATAATTGTCTATTTAGAGATGGATTTACAGTGTGGAGAGTATTTGGGGTTATGTGCTATCTAGATATACATGCAAGTGCTTCTCAGCCTGATCACATATATATATATATATATATATATATATATATATATATATATATATATATATATATATATATATATATTCTTATGTAGTTTTAAACAAATGCACTAAAAAGTACATACATACAAAAGTACAAGTATATATATATATATATATATATATATATATATATATATACCACAAAACCCTACTTTTTAGTGCATTTGTTTAAAACTACATAAGAATGTATTCAGTAGGATATTTGTCATGTTTGCCATTAGACATTCACTGAGCAAACAGTTTTTCCAGGAAAACATGTCAAAAATTCATGTCTGTAGTAATCACACACATGGTAAAGATGCAGTAAATAGACATTAGGTTGATAAAATGAAGTAGTATTCTTTTAATGCCTAAATGGATGACTGTTTATAATCCTTAGTGGTCAAAAATAAAAGGCCATTTGAAGCCAAAGATTAAACAAATAAGCAGTCCAATCAACCACTGAGAGGATTTAAAGCAAAGCAGGTAGATTAAGGTGTGCTAGCAGGTGTGTGCGTGTGTGTGTGTGTAGTGAGCAGCCCCATCCTCACCTTTGCATATGGTGCCATTGCCAGTGTAGCCAGGTTTACAGGAGCAGCTGTGGCCCCCTACAGTGTTAAAGCACAGTGCATTCTCATCACAGCTGTGCTTCCCCGACACACACTCATCATGCTCTAGAACAGAGACAGTGTCAAAGAGAAAAAAAAATCAGATACAAATGTCATAATAATAGCTTTAATGTGTGCTATTGTCTTAAGGTGAGGAAAGCATAGATGAAACATGTGGAGTTATCATAAGAGCCTCATTTAAAACTAGAAATCATGAACTGGAGTGACTTTTCAGCCTCCTCAGCAAACGTTATGAGAACTGCATGTGCATATAACAATTTCTGTCTGCATCTTTGTCTGCATGGGATTGTGGGATAATCCTCTGATTCATAACAAGGGTAGGTTCAGCAAGATTAAAAAAAAGTGTAATTCCCAAAGAAGCAAAACAATACGTGGATAATTAGCCTAATAATAATATAATAATAATAAGACTAATAATCATTCTAGGTGACATAACTTCTATCAAACTAATTCACATTGTTCAAGATAAACACAAATGATTATGAACACACCACTCTAGACAATATTGCTCATATAGAATGCCCTGTATCCTTTTCCAACAATCATTATCACTCATGTAAAAGGAAAGACCAAAATAACAGCCACTGGAAGTATCATGTGATCCTAATACGAAGAAAAGATGCAGAATCTGAATGTCACGTTGGAAAATAATTCGTGTTTAATGTCTGTATTGATCTGAAGACTTTTGGTAAAATGGACAGAGACAGAAGGAGGGAAAGAGAAAGAAAGGTAGGCAGGAGATAGAAATAGATAGAGAAAGGAGAAAGAGAGAATACAAGGTGACTCAGTGACTTCTGTAAAGTCAGAGGATGACTCATTCCTGCATGGGTGCCCTTGGAAAGAAACTCTGGTGAACAATGTTTTACTTATCTCACTCCATACACTTGTCAAAACTACTTTCATACTGAACAGAATACTAGATCAGATGATGTTATGATTTCCAGAAGCTCACCCTTTTCTTTGACTTGTGGATATTCAGTTACGATAAAGATCCTTTTGCCTCTTCATCAGTGGAGTGTATGTAGTGTATTTGTACAACTGTGAAAACGAGCACTGAGCTTCCTTTCACCCAAAGGCAGACTAATATTGTAACGCTTGCTCTTGGGCATGTAATATAATGTAATGTAGTGATTATACTGTAAGACATTCAGATATGCACACAGCCATGCATGCATATCAACCCTGCCTCTGTGCAGTCCTGAATTAAGCACAGAAATCTTACTGCGGAGAGTCCGAATGAGGCAGGAATTAAATGTCAAGTAGACGGGTGAGGAGATTAACCCAAGGTCACTGTGGCCTGCTGGCAGTTGGACCTGCACGCTGTGTGTTACTGCAAGCATATCGACAGGACTGCAGAGACACTGTGACACTTTCTCACCTCCTGCCACTCAAATCTACTCCCTCTCCCCCTCTTTCGTTCTAGTGTTGTTCATGCTCCTGTCAGATAAACAATCAATTATGTACAGGCAGTCACCAAGGGGATGCTCTGTGTTATTTTGCTCTCTCGCTCCTCTCCTCTTCTCTTCCACTGCTCTTGGAACACCTGTGCAGAAACAGAGCTGCGCATACGAAACCCAGAGCTGGATGCTAATGAATTGCATTTATTTAAAGCCTGAATACAAGCTCTTTCACCATTTATGAAGAAAGGGCCTGTGCTATAATGCTTTTCAGAAACTATTCCTGAACACATACACTCTTTCAAAAGCAACAGATGTCATGTTTATATATTTGGTTTTCATGCAAACTGTGTTGTGAAAATGCAAGTCTTGCATTTTGTGCATAAAGCACCAGAGGAGGGAGATACAGATTTAGATGACATAAAATAGCATAAATAATGCCTTAATTAACCCTGTCTCTTTTGAACAGCCACCACCAGCATCTTACAGACACTTCCTTATATAAATATAAAATTAAAAAAATGCTTATTTTGTGGAGTATTCAAGTCTCCGAGCCTGCCAGGAAGCTGTTGCTGAACATGAATTATAACACTATTCACTTCCCCACTACCGACAGGTGTTGTATTCACTGGCATACATTTATATTTGTAAACCAAAAATTCCAGTCATCTGTGGTTCTTTTGGAAGGCCAAAGCTCTGAGGGAGGCCTGAGAAACAATGCTGATAGCAGCGTCTTTGAACTGGCTTGCTCTAATCCTGTTTCCCCTGTGACTCCGGATGGGTAAGTGAGGTAGATGGTGCACACACCTACACACAAATCGGAAAAGAGTCAGCCAGTTCTGTTATCATCAGATTAAAGCCTTCTTACTGACCTCTAGAGAACGCTTCCCCCCCCAACACACACACACACACACACACACACACAGATCAAGAGAAAGAGAAGGGGGGGGGGGGGGAGGAAAAGAGAGAGTGTTCCCTTCTCAGGGATTAAAGACTAATCTTCATTATTGTTGGAGCACTTGAAGACCCGCCTCACTTCAGTAAGAAATGAAGTGAAATCTTGACCTTCATGCTAAAGGAGGGATAGAAGGCTGATCATGTGTTGGGGTCAATCAGGAGAAGTTGTACTTTCATTAACCCAGCAGTAATACTCGTGTCAAGTATCAGCCTTAATACTAGCCTATACGATGCTTAGGTATGCAGTACATACTGTATTTTAAAAAGTCTGATTGACTGTATACAGTAAAAATGCACTTTCAGAGTGTCAGAATTACTGTCTGGGTTACACATCTTAAATCCATATTTTATATACAGCTGAGTGCAAAAGTTTGACTAGCCAAAGACAAAAAAACCTTAAATTTATTACAATAAGGCAGTTAGTATGTTGAGTTTTACAGATCGTCCTGCATTTTCCCAAGTAACAAAAGACTGCGATTGCAATATAAAAAAACTTTCTAAGTACTTGCCTTCCCTTTGCCTTTAAAATGACCCCAAACCTCTTTTGTATCTTTTGAGCTGCTTTTGGTTTCAGTCTTCCTGACATTTCAGTTTTAACTCTGCCAGACTGCTTAGCCAATCTTTGTCTGGTCTTCTTGACATACAGTATATGTTTGGTTCTGTCAAACAGCCAAAGATGGCAAAAAAAATCATGTTTTTCCCAAAGCTTTTTTGAGTATTTCTGGCAATACACTTATAATGACATCTCTACTTTCAGAAAATGTAAATATATTTTAACAAAATGATATGGAACTGTTTTTATTTGGGTTAATTTTAAGCTTACCTTGGTGTCTGACTGCAAAGATTACACTGGGTAAGGTTTTACAAACACAGCGGTTAATGCAGTCAGTCTGACTAAACCCCCTAAACCTTTGCTAGCTAAATGTGATTTCCTCCCATGGTAAATGTCACACTTTGATTAAGTTTTTGGATACCTATGTGCCATAGCAAAATAGACATAAGCCTAATCAATTTGGTTTGTGATCAAATAAAGACTGTCAAAATGTCTGCAATACTGCCTGCACCATCACATCATCAAAACAGAGAAACGTGCTTACAAAGCCTGCACAGACAACAGCAGACAAAGTTTTAAAGTGTTTAAATAACCTAATAAAAACACATTAGTCAAGAGAAATTTAGTCAACAGAACAGAACTCACTGAATTAATCAGCGATTATTTCAGCCCAGATGTTAGCATGAACAGAGATCAGGAAAGTGAAGAGACAACGATGAGGCTTGTGTTTAAATGTTGCGAGTAACTATTGCTTCAGATGATGAGACTGTTGCGAATGCTGATGATAATCAAAGTGAGAACTCATTGCTCATATTATAATTTGACAGAAACATTTTTTCCATAATTACATTAGGTTATAATATAGATGTAGGCATGGCATCTTTCAGTGGAATTGCATTGAATCTCCATTTTTATATGTTTGGGGTTAACCAGATTTTAAAATACTAGAACTTTACCTCTAAAATACTTGCAAAAGTGAAACATACTTCAGTTCAGGAAAGTCTGTAGTTTTCATAACTACAGTATATATAACAGGCCATGTAAAGGGTTTCCCAGGCCATCAGACAACTCTGATGTCATACACTGGCTTCTTCAAATCGGGTCTGAAGACTGAGGTGCTCATGGCTAAATTTTAACATTGTTATTTCTGAACTGTTTTTTCTGTAAATTTTTTATGTTAATTTCTTTTCTTGTTAACTTCTTTTAGCTCAAGACTGTTGCACTCAACTGTACATTCACTAGCAGCAGCCTTAAATCACATGGTCAGCTCAGCCGCTGGGTGAAGTTTTATATTAAGACTAATACAGTTATAAATCTGTGTCTCAGGGGCCACAAACAAACCACAATGCTCTGAAATCAGCAATTAATTGCCTTTGTCTCTTGGGAGGACAGCAAGTAGTGTTTTGTCAAAGGGGTGGTATAAGGGATAATACAAAGTAGAGCAGGATTAATATGGTGTGTGTGTGTGTGTGTGTGTGTGTGTGTGTGTGTGTCTGCAATTAGGGACTAGAAATTTTCTCTGTGGGTTAACTTTCAAAGCAAACAGATGCTCACTAGCCATTAATTACAACATCTGTGATAAAGATACATTCAACATACCAGCACTAAATATACAGATAAAGTGCATCAGAAAGTGTGTGTGTGTGTGTGTGTGTGTGTTTGTGTGTGCATTTCTGTCTTTTTAAAATCAAAAACACACAGGACTAATCCACTCCTTAAATGAAACCAGAGATGCGTCTAATTAAAAGTTTGATTGTTTTGAAACGTTTCAGCTCAACCTGGAAGTGTGTCTGATTCAATCATTGGCAGCCTATGCTAACTGTGAGAGGACTTTTCTCTTATCAAGAGGGATTCAAAGAGTGGGACAAAAATAGTGTGCATGGGACAACAGGAGAGCGCTATTGGCAAACTAGCATATCTGTTTACTGCCAAAAACACTGGAGTTTTACTGCAGACTGAAAAAGGGCCTAATGTGCATCCTGTGTAGATTTTTAGAAATCAAGGGTTCTCAATCTTCAGACCTAGGGTTCTCAGACTTTTTGCAGTTTATTTTATGAATTTAATCCAGCTATTCAAATATTAAGCTCATTATTTAAATGTGTACAGTAATATTTTGGTTACTTAATGAACTACAGAACTTATTATTCATGAACATTCATATAACAGTTTCCTTTACATTGTCATCAGTTTCAAGTTTATTTATAGGCCTACTTATATTTGAGTTACTGAGGTTTGAATTTAACTCATTCAATTCAAGTTACCAGTCAAACAGGCTAATAATTATAAGACTCTAGTACCTTGAAAAAAGTGGATGTTAATTTTCACCACTTTTTTTTTTTTTTAAATCACTGACCCTCCTGGCTATGCTTTAAAACCCAGTGCTTTAGGCAATCCAGCAGACAAACAACACAACAATGGAGTCAACAGGGCTTATCTGTCAGTTAAATTTCACAAAATGTATAAAAGCTATAAAAAAATTATACATTGTCCTTCTACAAGAGAAATTGCTCCCAATTCACAGTATTGAGAGTATCAGCTTTCTCGTCTTGCTACACTCAAAATCAACCTAAGGTCTTTATTAGTGTCTGTCTGCTCAGACCCTGTATCTTAATCAGTATTTTTATCAGTTTACACAGGCGTGCTAAAGGCTACACAATATTGCAAGGAAAAATCTCTACTCAGTCAATCTCTGCTCAAAATGGAGTCAAAGAATTATAATAATAATAAAAAAAACTATTTCACACAATAAAAGGGGTAGGCTGGTTAGAATAGTAATCATATTTCAGCATTCTTCCAAGATGCATGCTGTCTCTTAACAAGCTCTGTTGTGGGCATCGTGATAAGCAACATCAGTCACAGGAAAGAAACTGTATGCCTCTAGGCCCTAAACATCTTCCTCAGGGTCATCATATTTATCGTACACATCTGTTCCATATCTTAATTTTACAACGAGAAACAGAAAATACTTCAATAATGATTAGTCATATACAATACACAGTGTAGAGGCTGAACAAATGAATCAGGTATAATAATTCACCATGCCTACAGGCTTTAATAGAACCCATATATAGAGACACTGAGCACAATATTACCTCTACATATTTAATCAAATGATTGCAAAATTCACATATAGAAACAAAGTAGCTCAGCACTGAAGCATTAATAAAGCTGCCATAAACCAATGGGGTGTCACCTAGAATAAAATCAATAAACCAGCAGTCCTTAAGGGCTACAGCACTGCAGAGTTTACCATTCCACCTCACTTAACTACTGATTCACTTCATCAGGTAATTGCCAAGGCTTGCTTGAGTTGAATTTGGCACGTTGGAGGAGGAAAACCTTTCTTGGGACTGGAGTTTCACTCTTCAGCACTAAACACTGGTAGTTTCACTTTGCATCGCATCACATCGCATCACATCGTATGTACTAACTAACTCTGAGCAACACTGATTCAATCAGTTCTTGCACAAACACTCTTAATTCTCAGCTTCAATATTACCTTCAGTCTCATTGAGAGATGCACTGCACACAAGCCCATTTGCAATCTCACAATCCACTATTTGTTCACACTGGTCGATATACATGGAGGAGTGTGGGTGTCAGAGAGAGTTATATCCCACTCTACATGCCAAGGTGAAGATGGTACATGTACAGTTCTATCTTCATAAGTCAATAGAAGGATGACAGGCATTTGACTTCAGTAAGCACCTCTTACAACCAAGTCACTATAGCAGAGCCAGAGAAAGGCTGACTTAATCACACAAATTGACTTTTATAGGGGGATGCAAAGCTCTGAGCGGTCGCCCCCAGCTCCCAGGCTGTTTAATCATGATCTATGTGAAAGCACTGTGGCAAAATTGAATCCATCTCTTTTACGATATTGATGTTCTGCGGATCAGAAAAATTAAATGATGTAAATGGTTCATCTGCTGTCTGGTAAATAAAGCATTAAGAAATTATGTGTAGTCTATATTCAAACTGGTACAGCTGTACTACACACGCTGAGATCAGAATAAACATTAAAAAAAAAACCTTATGGATATGCACTGCACATTAAGACTAACAATCTATACTGGATTCGATTCAGGGGGAAATTTATTTCTATTTCTGCAGTCTATAAAAATGGAGCCTTTAAGAGTTGTTTCACTTGATATGGCTTCTAGATTTTCTTGGGAAAAAAACACGAAAGGCATGAATTTCAGTATAAACATTTAACATCCACAACAACAAAAAAAATGCTCTACACACTGACACGCAGGTACATTTACACTTCATGTGGCTTAACACTTCCGGGCAGTTTAATCACTGTATTTTAAACACAGTATTAGAAGAAAATGCACATGTTGCTGAAACTCACCCCAATTTCCAGTGAGCCATACTGCACTGGGAGAATAGCTTTTTAATTACACACAAGGCACTTTAGAGTCACTTCTATTACTAGTCACTTCTATTACTATTACACTGCACCATTAAATATAATACACCTTCTGGACATTTGGTGAAGCTGGTTATTGCATTGTACATTCAGACCAAGGTATCTGTTCCTTACCGGTGCAGGAGTAGTCATCAATGCGGATGTAACCCGTGTGGCAAATGCACATAAACGATCCAGGGGTGTTCACACACATAGTGTTCTCTCTGCAGTAATGTTTCCCCTCCGCACACTCGTCAATATCTGCAGGAAAACACAAATCACAAAGTTTTTAGTACAGAATTTAACATTTACAAAATCATTTTGACACCTTACACGATGATGTAATTGATGTTACTTATGAGCAAAAAGCTCTCTTGTTAATAAAATAAATGGCTAGAGGCATAGATTCTCATTACTGGGTCAAAGATTAAAATTTGTCTTCAGCCTGTAATACTTGCAGTCCGCAATTCAAAGATACTATCATTCAATTACACTGATATAAAAACTATATTAAAGCTGCAATTAAACCGCAGCACTGTTGCAACTGTGGAAAATGAAAGGATTTTGCTCAGCTGTGGGTGGCCATTTCACAATAAAAACTGAGACAGAGGAAAACACTTCAGTCAACAAGTCACAACAAGTCAGAGGAATAAAGAGGTCATGGACGACTGGAACACGCTGGATCTTATTTACTCTGACAAAAAGTTAAATGCAGGGTCTTAAATCAAATCATCAAAGTGATTTAAAAAAAAAAAAAAAAAGTTTGTATTTCCACCAGTACTGGTCTGAAATATTTGTGTAGATTTATGAGTGTAGGGGTTTCAAATGAAAAAGTAACCCAGTTTGCTTCAAACATCCATCTTTGGCCAATCCTTGAAAATGTTCCACTTTTCTTTTCATTGTATTCAGTCTATATCTTCTTGCATCAGCATGCATGTTTATTATTCAGTCAAACATCTTTGGCCTTCTGTAAAGCCACTTTCAATATTATTTTTAATTTAAATAAGTCACTGATTTAAAACTAATGAATAAAAGAGTAAAATAGCAGGCTTTTCTCTATTCACCTCTCTCCTCACATTACCTCAAGAGAAACATATATCCTTGAACAGAGCTTCAGTCAAGTCTCAGCTTTGGACTGAATGAATGAACACTCGCTTGTTAAGCGATGGAGGCCATCCATCCCATCACTCTTTAGTGATGGCAGACAAGCTGGCAAAAACAAGACAGATAGACAAGAACTGTGCTAGATAGAGTAGAACTGGGAGACAAGTTAACAAGCTGTGAATCTTGGTTTGTTCCTTTTTCATTCAGTCATTCACTCATGCATTATTTTATTAATGTATTCCTCTAGCTGTTAAACAATTCATCCATTTATCAACTCAGCATTTGCTATTTGAAATAATCCGACATAAGCCTGATACACTGACACAAAGACTCCTCAGATGCATCTCACCTGAGTGATTACAGCAATCTCTAAAAGCAATTCTCACAACGAGGTGATGCATTCAGCCACATCAGTGAGATTACTGAGGCCTCACAATCAGAGGGTTTCTGTCTCCATTAGTAATTCCATTCCCTTGATCGTCCTGTCACATGTCAGCCATAAAACGAGAAAGAGCATTGTGAGCACAAGGCTTGCGAAATCAATGCACACTTTTATTCCAAGAGTGATCTGGGTCAAGAGACTTGTTCACACAAAAAGATAAATGAACAGAGAGATACTCCTTTAACTTCTCGGTCGTTTTTCTATTTTGCTGGCACCAAAGCAGAGACTCACTAATGCACCTTGGAGCTGCAGAGATGCATGGTTTTGAATATCCCTATAGATTCCAATCAGATTCTAACCCTATGACCAAACAACTTAGAGTAATAAGAAAATGATGAATGATCTAAACAAATGCCTAATGTGCAACCAAACAACACCTAGTGCAGTCCTATATATGACATACAGAACTTCTTGAGCCATATAAATATACTGAATTATCTAAGCACATGATGACACCACATTTACAGTAGTTTTTGCAAGTGGAATATATAAGGGAAGTCAGTGAAATCTCACAAAATTTTAATTTCAATTAATCAGTAATGAATTACAACTACTGACTCACTAAAATAATTATTTATACCGACATAAAAACAATACTGATTTTGCTGCTACACTGAAACTTGAGGCTAACGCATATGCAGTATCTGTGCTAAGAAATAAAGATCAGAACTTGTATTAAAGTTCATGTATGTTTTAGTAAATTGCATTATATACTTACCAAAAAATAGCTAATTAACTTCAACATTAACTAATTTTTAAATTTCCAAATATCACCTTATTTGTACTGCCTTAACTTCAACTAACTATTCAAGTTTTAGTCAACATCCTAAATGAAAGAGAAAATAAGTCTACTGGTTTACAAAAAAAATCCATAAAATAACTGTTCCACTATCCAGGTCTATGTTTACTAAAATTCATCCCAATAACAACTGCTTAAAGGGCAGTTCAAAGATTCAAAATGTCTTCATAATTCACTTGTTGAGAAGTCATTCAGATTGTTTTGATAAAAAAGCACAGTTCTACAAAGACTTCCAAGAGGGAACTGTTCTGAACAGCAGTTATAGAAGCCAAAGGCCTGAAAGCCTCTAAAAGCTACATTCCTGAAAGCTGTTACACAAAATGGTTATGTAACTCTCAGAGACTGTTTTACAATAGTTATGGTTTTGGCCATTTTTTTTTTTTTTTTGGCACAGCCATTATCAAGTCAACTCATTGAGGCCAGCAATTGATGTACACACACACACACACACACACACACGCACACACACACACCAATCAGCCATAACATTAAATCCACTGACAGGTGAAGTGAATAACATTGATCTCATTTATATTATCGATTTAATATCTTGTTAAAATGGCACCTGTCAAGGGGTGGGATATATTAGGCAGCAAGTGAGCAGTCAGTTCTCGAAGTTTCCTGGGAAGCAGGAAAAATGGACTTTGACAAGGGCCCGATTGTGGTGGCTAGACGACTGGGTCAGAGCATCTCCAAAACTGCAGGTCTTGTGGGGTGTTCACCGGTATGCAGTATTTAGTACCTACCAAAAGTGGTGGAAGGAAGGACAACAGGTGAATCGGCATCAGGGTCATGGGCACCCAAGGCACTTTGTTGTGCATGAGGAGTGAAGGCTAGCCTGTCTGCTCTGATCCCACGGAAGAGCTACTGTAGCACAATGTTCTGCTGGGAAACCTTGGGTCTTGGCATTTATGTCTATGTTACTTTGACATGCACCACCTAGTTAAACATTATTGCAGACCAAGCACACCCCTTCATGTCAATGGTACTCCCTACCAGCAGTGGCCTTTTTCTGCATGATAACACGCCCTGCCCACTGCAAAAATTGTTCAGAAATGGTTCGAGGAACATGACAAAGAGTTCAAGGTGTTGACTTGGCCTCCAAATTCCCCAGATCTCAATCCTAGTGTCTGTGGGATGTGCTGGACAAACAAGGCATTCCCATCCACAGAACTGTCGCTCCCTCAATGTTTTTTTGTTTTTCGCACCATTATGTCTAACAGTCTAGAGACTGTTGTGTGTGAAAATCCCAGATGATCAGCAGTTTCTGAAATACTCAAACCAGCCCAAATCACGATCAAAGTCACAGAGATCACACTTATTCTCCATTCTGATGTATGATATGTACATTAACTGAAGCTCTCGACCTGTATCTGCATGATTTTTTGCATTTCGCTGCTGCCACATGATTGGCTTATTAGATAACTGCATGAATGTGCAGGTGTACAGGTTTTCCTAATAAAGTGGATGGTAAGTGTATGTAATATCTGGGTGAATATTAAAATGGCATAAACATGACACTTGTAGATGTTGTAGGTCATCTGAGTACTTCCACTGTGATTCACATGCACAAGCTCAAACCCAACCCAAAAACATTACAGCCATTTGTGCTGTTATAACCTACAGTGAGAGACAGTTAACATGCTGTTGTAGTTTACATTTTTTTTTACATTTTGGCTGCTTATTTTGCAAAATGACAGAGTATGATGGCACTGGGGAGGTCATTATTATTCAAGAGCAATATCTGATTATACAGACAAAGAATTGCAGTGGATTAACGATACAGAGCCAGAAGGAGAAGAAACTGAACCAAGCTGGAAGCAGATTTATGTTTGCAATAGAGTACATCGCAATTCACCACCATTCTCAATAGCTAATCTGATTTCCTGCAGCTCCTCCGATGCACTTATATTATTATAACAGCTTTTATACTTGCTAACAAGCATTTTTCAATTCCAAGTGCCTTTTTAAAAAAAAAAAAAAAAACTCTTCACATAGCACAACAGCCCTCTATGTGGACCAACCCCTGAGAAATATTTCTATTGCTTTGATAGAAAATGCATTCGCTCAACAGGTTTCATAATTCTTGTATTTGTTTCTCACTTTGTTCAGCCACCAGCAACACTATTTGTGAACTGTTTCTGAAATCGCTATTTCAAATTACGTCAAACACCCAAAATCAAAACCTGACTGAACTGCTAAGTAACGAACAATATATAAAACTAATATCAAAACCCGAACAATATGTTTATAGAAAAAAGAGAAAAGGGCCACATTGTACGTTCAGGTCCAGAGGGGTGCCAATATCAAAATGTTTTCACCAATATCATTCAGTGAAATGGCGCAACTCAAATCCCAAATTGGCCCATACAGTACAGAGCACCTAATTTCATTCTTGAATGACCTCTGTGGAAGGACCGAGCCATTCTTCAAGAAGAATTTTTGCCCATGAACATGAAAAATTTATACTGATTAAATTATAATGATTGAAGTATAACGAATGATATAATGATTAAAGTGTTAATAACAATTTTCTGTAACAGCACAGACTCTGACAGTAATGCCAGTGCAAGGAAAATCACATCTTTATATTAATGCACCCATATTAATAATGTTATCGTTTCTATAGTAACAACTATGGCACAGTGGTGAATGCATTGGTCTACTAATTGGATTCTCAGTTGTATCCAGTCTCAGTTGTAAGTCTCTCTGGATAAAAGCATCAGCCAAATGAGGTGAATGTAAATGTCTTCAGTAAATCAAAAGGACTTCTATGGTGGGCACTCATAATCCATCCAGAGCTTTTTTTTTTTAACAAGAAAAGTGTAGTTATTTAACAAATACAAACATATAATTGTTGCCATGTTAAATCATTCTATTAGGAGAATGCTGATTATGGTAGAAGTCTCCACATCAGCACACTGAGGTAAGTTTTCTACTGCAAGAAAGTCTTCAGGGAAGAGGACTTTGTGGTTTCTGTCTTCTTAATGTCAAGAAAGAGAGAAAAACAGAAAGACTGGTAAGTAAATGAATGTTTATAGCTATTGTATGCGATAACAGGAAATAACTTCTATTGTGAATGTTTCACATCAGGTTTCACAACAGCTTTATTAAATTATTATTAAACTTTTAAATTCTTTAATAAAATAACTGGCAAACATTCATAAGAGGAAGTGCTAACTTTACAATAATGCACATTAAATACACAATCCTTGTCTCTGTGTTTGTGCTACACTGAATGGGTGTACTGCAGTAAAAAGGTAGCACTGTTGTCGGACTATGTTGTACATCGGCCAAACAGAAGCAGGTCTCTAAACCATATAACCTCGCTTCAACACTAACACAAGTGAATGCGACATGGACAGGCCTCACAGGTACATATACCAAATGTAAGTGCAAATTATTTGTAAGACTGCCTTCATCCTGTCTGAATTTCTAACATTTCAATACTTTAGTAGTGTGTTTTACATGCCAAGGAATAATACTAATCTCTGAATTGTGTGGTATGAATAAGCTATGCCCTAACTAGATTTAATAAATCTAAAAAAGTATGTACTTTTTCAGTAGGTACTTCAGCCATTGCCAAATACTAGTGAGCCTTGATTTGAGTTACAGCACCGCTTCAGTGGCCTTGCTTAACAACCACACTACACAGCTAATAATGAGTCAGGCTAGTTCATTCTAATTAGCCTTTGTGAGTCATTGGCTCTTAGAGAGTGTGAGTCCACAGGAGGGATCCAGGCATTGAGAGGCACTTGAAAACACTGCCTTAATGTCCCTTCTGTGGGGGCTTTAACTGACAGAGAGACAGAATACCTTGAAAGCACCTTGGATCATTAACAGGATTTGGCGAGGTGTCAACAAAAAAGGAGACAGCAACAGTGCATCCTTTGAAAGCCATGCCGTTGCTATGGCCTCATTAACACAAACTCACAGGCAGTAAATCATCTCATGATATGAGATGCCTCTCATTGCAGAGTAAAATAAGAAACAATAAAGCGAATAATGCTGTGAACGCTCAGAGAAGAAGAATGGACTCTGTTAGGCCTGATTAATGTTAATGAATTATGCTGTCCCATTTAAACTCCTCACTTACCCAAAGTGGTGTTGACGGCTTGCATGTGTTATGTGTGTGTGTGTGTGTGTGTGTGTGTGTGTGTGTGCGTTTATTGTTAAGACAGAGGCTTCTCAAAAGGTTCTCGTGCATTTAAATGGAAGTTAAACCCTTTAAGTCTCAGCTTATTATTCAGTTATTCATCTTAATGCATATTATTCAGAAAACTAAAATGTATGTTGTGAGAGCAAGGAGTAAATATTGAGAGTTTAAAGGGCTAAAAAGGAAGAAGTTCTTTCAAGAAGTCAACCCCAGCTAAATCCCCTTCACTAATGCCATTTCTAGAAATGACGCTGCATGCTAAGCAGAGCTAAGTTGCTTACTGGGTGCTTTTAATTAACATCATAAATTCTCAACTTATTCAGTTATTCATCATAAGCCATATTATTCAATAACTACTGTGAAACTAATATAAGAGGAATTATTTACAAGATTAAGGACTTTAAATCTCCTGTGAATCCATGTACTGTACTTGTTTGCTTATGTTATGCTGTGGATGGCAGGTGGCACTTAGGATTTCGATTTCAGTGTGCTGGTGGTTTAAAGTGATCTCTTTGCCCACACAACGGTTCTGTGTGCGTATGCCCTGAAGGTCACTCTGACGAAACCGTGGCCAGGTCATCCTCCTCGCCCACTCGCCACTCTCTCCCTGACTTCACCTCAGCTGTAATTACATTTGGGATTCGGTTGCTCCTCTTCAGTCAACGCCAATTAACCTTCCTCCACCTACTGACATTTTCCACTCAAACTCAATCAAACAAAGCCTTTCAACAGGTTCTGAGACACTCGTCCTGAACCAGTCTACTGTAATCCCCCTTGGAGTCCAGATATCGATAGAAAGCTACGTCCTTTAGGTATTTTTTTATAAATGTGTTTACATGGCAAAATTTAATTTTCATATAAAATATCTCTATCTTTTTCTTTGGTATGATCAATATTGGTATAAAAATGTAATAACTGTTTTGGGAAGTTAGGAAGTGTTGCAGAATTCCAAAAAAAAACACAACAAGAAGACATACCGGGAGAATTTTGTACTCTACACACTGGGTGAACTCATTATCTGTCCACCTCTGTTGCATATCAGTGAGCACCACAGCCCTGCTGTGATCACATTCAGCATCCTGCATTCCACATCCCAGATTATCACATACACATAATGGTTCCCCCAAAACAGTGTTTGCTGTGTTGGAAAATTCAGCTTCTATTTGAGTGCACCCAGCAAGGGGAGGAATTGAGGCCCCCTGCTTTTCTGTCTGACAGAGCAGCACTCTGCTTCTAAAGAGTATCCCCCTGAGTCTCTGCCCTTCCACCAACCACATGAAAAATTGAAAGGGGACTGATCTCATCGTCAGAGTCTATTTCGAGAGCAGCGATGTGGATGACAACTTTAAAGAAGTAGCTCTCCGTTGTCTCTGCCACCCACAAAAAAGTACCCCTGCACCTCAGAGGATGCTGAGGAACTGGAAACAACAAGGAATTAATGAGGTGAGGGTTTTTGAAAATCGAGTAGCTCACTGCCTCTAGGTTGAAAGTTGCCTGAACTTTATTTTGGAGAAATACAATTTTAAAAGAGGGTAAAAAGGCATTATGAATCCTCGTTGCCTTGTAACTTATATAGTATTGCTGGAAAATGGCTTGCCTTGAAGGAAAGTTAAAATGTGAGTGCAGTAAACGGTTTACGTATGTGTGTTTACTCACTGTTTTACTGAGTAAATGTAGTTAACATTTCAAATGATCTCATTTCAATATATGATCAAACTTTTCCTTATTCGAGATGCTGCTGTATTCAAATCAAACCTATCATGTATCAGATTTTAATCATACCTTGATAAGACATCGTCACGGATGTTCACCACAAGCACAGTTTTTTATGCAGGTCACATGGTCTTTAAATTAGATCCACTTCACACAGCATGTTAACTGTGCTTATAAATATTTAATGTAAATCCATACAAATAGTCCTTCTAAAATCATAAACTGCTACAAGAACACAAAATATAGTTTTTTCCTGCTACTCTAAGCACCTTGGGCTTCAGCCAAATGAGGAAAAAAATCTGATGAATTGGTCTTCTAGTTAAGTAGGGCACTATGACTTTCACCAATGAAACATTTCTAGGTTACACTTCGGTTCTTGTGGTAATCTCTAATATAATAATAAAATTAGATTAAGAAAAAAAAACATTTTCACAATTCTAAGGATATAATTATTTTAACATATACATACTAATTCCAGTGTAAGTACTACTTTCTCAATGACTAATTTTTAGCAGCCTTTCTGTATGATATTTCAACTCAAGAGCGTGGTGCAGAGCTAAACACTGCAGGATAAAGAATTCATTTAAAGCTAGTCCATTAGTCTAAGTAGAGCTTAACCCAGCAAGGACCGCTGAACTCTCCATTAATTTTAAATCTGTGTGCAAGATAGCATATTTAATTATGCATATTCTCCTGTTCTTGTGTAATTACCTGACAACGATTTCCATGAGGCGTATGTAAAAGCAGCAAGGGGTGACTGATGGCCCATGCACATCGGTGCAGGTTTATTTTTGGATGAGATGAACTGCTTTCATTACATATCTGTCTGATCTGCGCAGTGGTAAAGGCAAAGCAGGGCGAAGCTCTCCGAACCAATCGGCTCAATTCATTAGCCATGCTAAGAAAGTAGGTCAGACAGTAAGAGGACTGAAAAGGAAAATATGGACAGGTGTAGGTGATGTACTCCTGCTGATGATGGACATTAGCTGTCTGAGAAAGGTGTGGCAGGGAGGAATATGTCCATCACATCATGCTATGTAGCCATGGGTCAGTGAAGGCTATGCATCAAGGTAATTAACCTCATTTTTTAATTACCCAACAGTTAAATCTTAGTCTAGCGCAGTAGGAGGAATATAAACTACTTCCAGTGTTAATGACAGGAATCCTGTCTGACTGAATAAGGAAACCCCACAGATAAAAAGTAATCGTCACTTTGTGCTCATTAGGACTTCACAGAGCATTTAAAAGTAAGAAGTGACTCCCTTAAAATAACTCAGGTGAAAATGGAATTTGAGGTTAGCCTACTTTGTCTTTATAGGTTCATCTGTACCAGCCACTCATCTCATATCATTTTTAATTGGTAAAAATCCAATTAGCAAGAGGGAAATTATCTGAGGATGCCCTTGATACGCAAGATTCAGTAATATACAGTATATTACAGTACTCCATTGGCAACAGTTAGCGAGCCAGTAAATCTTCCGGACGAAGGTTATTCATCTGAATAGTATATCATGTGATTCACCTGATGGTATATCATTACCTGAATAAATGTAAAACACCTGGAGCAGCTGCCCAACAGCTTACCTTCACAGTAGGCGTTGTCTGGGCGGAGCGGGCGGAAACCGTCTTTGCAGCTGCAGCTCGCTCCTGCGTCCAGATTCAGACAGTCTGAGTGCTCCATGCAGGTGTTGCTCTCCGCACAGAAATCATGGCCTTTTGGACACAAAGGAATTTACTGTCATAACTATTGACAGTGATAAAGTGTATAATGTCTCAACCAGGGCTTCAAACCAATTTGAGGAATGAAAACAAAAATTACTGGTATCTGGCTAAGAACAAAAAACACAACCAAATACGTAATCGGCTTTAAGAGTTCTGGAACAATAACATTAATTTGACATTTCTGGTACTGTTACACAGAACTTTTTTATTTTTTTTGCTATGTAGCCCATTAGCTTTTTTTATTTATGTCTTAACTCCAAAGTTACAAGGCAGTTCACAGATGAAGAAACAAAGTACATCAAATTTTCTCTAAACATTCTCTCCACATATATTCTCATTATGTTCATGGTAACATGAGACAAATAACCTACTGCTTGTTGTTGTAATTGTTAGAATGAAAGAAAAGCTAGCTAATCCAGACTAGGGATGGTCATGTAGCCTGCTGGCATGTCTATGCAACATTCAGTGAGAAATTAGGTAACTTGATTGTACTCTTAAATCAAAAATAACCTCTGGTAAATTATTACACAACCAGTAAAATTTCATAGCCTGTGTGTGTGTTTTGTTCTAACCGATTTAGGTTGGAATAGAAACACAACAATGGAAAGGTAAACTATTTTTTCAGCTCGGAGCAAAGCAATTGAATTTTTTTATTCCATTTCTCAGCCTTGGTCTCAATCATAAAATGAGTGAAAATGGGGTGGAAAGTACAAGACCTAAAGGTAGATCTAATGTTTAAGCCAGAAATGAAGTGCATTTTGAATTTCCTTGCAGTGTTTCAGCTGTGAGTGCTTACAATGCAGTATACTGCATTACGCTCATGATGATGTATTACCATCTATGAGTGACACTTTAATTGGAAAAGACTGTCATAAATTATTTTAATCTCACTTGTCTATCTTCTTTTCTTCTCATTTATTATTGCAACATTCAACTTGTTCTTGTCATCTACCCACACAAAATGGGTTATACTTGTGTTCTCTCTCTCTCTCTCTCTCTCTCACTCCCTGTCTTGAAGATTCAGTGATGTAGATCAGCCTCACCTCTACACACTCTGCAGCATCTGTCAGTAAGAGTGACCTGCTGTGTTTCTGGACAGTTGAGTTCGGGGCACTTGCTGTTCTGGACTTTGTGCATTGTGCGGTCCTGGTAAAATACAACACACCTGACTAAGCTGTGTGTCTTTGAAGCAAAGTACCAAAGGTAGCTCTGTACTGAGGACATCATGATAAAAAATAAAAACAACACAATAAACCTACAGTACCCACCTTATATTCAAAAGCAGAAGTGATTTATGTGTTATTCTGAGAATTTTTAAGTATTTGGATGAAAAATGAACTTAAAATACTAAGGTCACAGTTTCCATTTGATTGGTCATAGCTACAGTGATCATGTCATTAACATTTAGGGCTGACAGAATAAATTTTCATGATATTTATATGTACTCATTGTAAAACGTATTGGCTATATGAGCCTTGCTGGATTACATAAGCGGAGAAAATTGTGTATAATGTCTAATGATTAAAATCAAATATTAAATATAAAATCTAATTGTGTCCTAAAATTGATATTACTTGTACATATTGAGTCCAAAATAAAGTTATACTGGGCAAATACATTATATGGCCAAAAGTATGTGGACACCTAACAAATCACACCCATTTGTTCCTTTTGAACATCCCATTCCAGATTTAGTCCCCAATTGCTGTTATAATAACCTGCACTCTTCTGGGAAGGCTTTCCACAAGAGCATTAGTGAGGTCAGACACTGATGTCAGGCACTGATGTCAGGCAAGGAGGCCTGGTGCACGGTCGGCATTCCTGTTCATCCCAAAAGTGTTCAGTGGGGTTGTGTTCTTTCACTCCAGCTTAGGCAGTCCATGTCTATATTGTTTCTGCTTTGTGCACAGGGACATTGTTAAGCTGGAACAGGTTTGGAGCTCTTCGTTCCAGTGAAAGGAAATCTTAATTCTCTGTTTCCAACTTTGTGGCAACAGTTTGGAGAAGGCTTACATATGGGTGTGATGGTCAGTTGTCCACATACTTTTGGCCATATAGTGTAGCACACTATGTACATAGGATCTACAACACCATTATGTATACACTACCCAATAGTATAACCCCATGTTACACGCAATGTAGTGAAGATGTACAATCTAGCTTAAAGGCAAGAAATTATTTTTATTATGGGTAAGTAAATAAAAGGGTAAAAATTATATCGTCTTGTGCTTCTCTTAATAATATAAATGTAAAGCAGAGTGTGTAAAATATAATTCAAATTCATTAAAATTCAAATGCAGCTTGAAGGAATTTGTCAGCATAGCAGCGTATACAACTGTTGCCACTAAAATAACAACAGGGCAGTGTTATTGGCAGACCTAGCTACTGTTGGCTGTCTGGCTAGTCAGGTTAATGGTCATTACGATGACTATGCCTAACTGCACAAATACTATCTGTTCAAAAGTAATACAAATACAAAGCAATATAAAGTTTATTTAAAAAACAATACATGACTCCATATCTAGTTGTAAATTAACTTTAATACCAAGTAATACTAATGTTTTCTTCTAATGGATTCCTAGCTGAATGAAAACAAGATAACCGGAAGTTCCTTACACAAAATATCTTAAACAAATCATCCATCAGTGCACTGAAAATAAGGTGGATAACTTACATTATGCAATGCATTTTGATATTTACCTTTACCTAATTTAAAGAATTTCACAGTAAGATTATAGAATACAGGCTCCAATCTCTCACCTTGCATTCATAGAGTTGGCACAATCCACTGGCATGATGCACAGCTTTTCTTTCCCCTTCTGCCAAATCCTGCCCGAAAAATATGCACATAGCTGCACATGCACACGCACACACACACACACACACACAAAGGAAAAGTGTACATGTCCAATATTCTGGGAAAGCACAGTAAGTGTAAAAGTCTTCAAAAATCCCAGATTTTATGAGGTTTTATGTGTCAAAGCACTACAGGTCTTACAGAACCTAGAGACGAGTCATGCTGTATTAGCTGTGGTTACCATGTTATAGATTTTTGTTTCTAAAAGAAGAAGGAAAATTCCTAGACCACCAACCAGCCGGGTTTTATCACTATCTGTCTATCAACCTGACAGAACTGAAACCAAGCTTCTCTGTTTTTTTTGTCTCACCAGTGTCTGCACTATAGACTGCCTTGCATTGTCTTTTTTCTGCAAACACTGTGTCACTGTGTGCATGGCTCTGCTTTGAGCAGTCAATAAGCACATAAGAAGGCCAAGCAGCTTTCCAGTTTCTTTCCCAAGACACACTGCATTGAATGCAGATAAAATGTACCACAAAAAAACAGCATAGGATTGTGATGCAATTTGTTCATCAACTGTCCCAAGAAACATTTGTTCTTGCTTCCCATTCTGTGCAAATGAGACATATGGCCAGAATCTTGCGAAAAACCCAAAACTTTTATTAGTGTGCTAACTTTGATGAAAGTTGCTGCTAAGATTTTACTGACAACAAAGTAACTGAGAAAGATGAAGATCACAAAACTATATGAACAAAGTGCCTCACAAGAAAGTAATAACTGGAAACCGTGACAGCAATGGCATTTCAAAACACAGCAAACATTATTTGTTGAGGTGCTTCACTTTTTCACTTTTTTAAGGGCATGAGAAAACACACAAATCTGTGTGTGTGTGTCGAATTTATAACAAAAAGCACTTTAGCCCTGTCCTGTCATGTTGAACAAAAAGCTCAACTAATTAGTGCCTTGTTTGTCTTCATGTGGAAGACACAGACGGCTGTAATACACCACAGAGATAGGAGAAAAAGATTAGCTCGCAAAAGAGCTTACACAATACACAGTGTGTATTTCAGTCAAACTCTTACAAAGCCAGCACTACTAGCTGAGTCATAAGATAAATGCTACTTCCACAATTTAATCTGACTGAAACCTAAATTATTAAACCTACTGCAGTGAATTGAATCCCTCTTGGTACTGGCTTATGTTCACTAAAAAAATGATCAGAAGGTTTAGTTTTAAAGCATTGTGCGTGAGGGGAATAGTGAATCCAGATACTGTCCAGGGTGTGGTACACATTTTCGGTTAACATTGGCCGTGAAGCTCTGTGTGACTGCACAGCAAGTACTGTACTGCTCAGCCCTTATGTTTTATCTGGGTCAGTATAACTCAATGTTTAAATCTTTACTAGAAGGGAGCAATATTCAGGTCATTTTAATAACAAAAAGTATTAAAACTGTCTGACTGAGTCCAAGAAAGCAAAATTGGCCATGCTCTCTGGGTGAAAGGCAAAGGCATTATTCTCTCCACTGTTAGTCAGAACGACACTAGGCATTTGTGGGCGTCTGTAAACTCATGTATGCGGAAGAGGGCAGATAGCACCTTCAAGTGTGTCACACTGCTCCGTGACGTAGCATGAGCAGCAGTTTGAAAGGATGTGGTGACTGGCTTCACGTGTCTCAGAGAAAGCACGTTGATAGCTGTCAGATCACAGGGGAGAGCTAGCTAGTGAGTGAGAATCAGCAATAAATTGGGATAAAATGGGGGAAAATTTCTAAAAACTGAAAAAACAAACTTGACTGATATGCATAAATATGAAGCAAATATAATTTAAATTCCTTTCACATAACTTTCATCTCGTTTGCACCTAAAGCCTGTACAAAGGAGGTCTTTTTTGTGTCAACTCCATAATGTTTTTACAATACATATTTACTATGTATTGTACAGTATACTGTATTTACTATATATTGTGTTTTTCAAACTGTATTAACATTAAGCCATTTATTAATGATCTTATTAATATTGAAATTGGAGCTGAAGCAGAATTTGTGTAAAACTGGGAGTGAAAATGAGAAGAATTACCATTCTAAAAAAAAAACCTGACTAACACTCAGTGCTAATATTAAACATGGAGTGATCTATGCTGCTTTATGAGTTACTTGTGGCTCTTTGAATGAGATAATATGTTCACCACCATTTATATGCATTGGGAAGTTAAATCAAATTGTTTCTGATTGCAGTAGAATAGAGATTACAGTCATAGACTCGAATGAATCCAATATCAGAAAGATCCACTGTTAGGCCAAGAGGTTTAAATTCAGGTTTCCATTTGCATACACCCCAGAGGGCTGCACTTTATTGCCTGCTCGTGAATAATTTATTTGGATATGTATATGTAAGGGAGGACACCTCTGGAGACACAGTGAGCATGTAACTAAGCAACGGAGAGATGTGGTCAGTTGTCAGGCAACCCTGTGGGGGCGTAAGATGAAAAGCTCTGCTATAGTATCTTCAGCTTCTATGTGTGTGTACGTATGTGGGAGTGTGAGGGAAGAAAAAGGCAACTTTGGCAGCAAGGAGTGGATGAGTGCATGGAGGAGGAGGTAGGAGGTGTTTGTGTGTGTGGGTACTCACGCTGGCATTTTTTGCAACATTCTCCTGCCACATAGGCAGCAATGGAACCATCAGGACACTCCAGAGGGGGACACACGATGGCTTCACACTGGACTGTACCATTCTGAAAAGGCAAAAAAGTGGGGAACATCATGCAAACATTCAAAGCCAAAATAAGAATCCATACAGCTGATTGATGCAGAGGTCCCCAACCTGTTTGCCTGCTCTAATACATCTGAACCAATTAGCCACCTAATTAACAGGGCCTCTCTGAGTTGATGTGGATGTGCTAGAGCAGGGAAAACAGAAAAAAACATACAGGACAAGGGTACACTCCAAGGCAAATGTTATCCACACACATGCTGGGAACATGGGGAGACAAGCATGTTGACCCACCTGCATCACAGCAGCAAGTATTTACTTCTGAGCAGTTCACTGCCTTACACTGTTCTTACACTTCTTCACTAATATCACATAGGGAGCCTTTCAGAAAGCATAGTGAATAACAGCAAACCACCCATAAAAAAAGACAATTATGCTGCTCCAAATGGAAAACAACATATGCCATCTTTCACTGTACACAATGTCAGTTACAAGCTGTGCTTATAAGAGTATTAAGAAGCTGAGCACAGTGCATGCTGCTCAAGAATACCATCACAACTCTACAGTGCTGTACACTCTAGTAGACAGCTGTATTTTCTGGATATTTACAGATAAAAAAGTGAGATGCAGCATATAGCAATGAGAGAAGAAATGACCTGCTTCTAATTAACCTTTCATACCATGGTTCACGTCACAGATTTTGTGTAAGTGGATGAAAGCAGTTAATTAGGTAATTAAAGATTGCTTCATGCTTGCCCAGACATGTATATTAAAATTTACAGCTTTTGTGTACTGAGATGGGTTAGTTTAGCTAGTCACACACACACACACACACAAAAAAGCTAAAAAAAAGGAAAAACTGGTGGCTCTGTTATGACGTATTAGGATGCATGTTGCTGGCATTCACGGAATGGTTTGGTGAGTATAAAATTTATACGCTATAAGTATACGCTATACCCTTCACAGTCACCAAATCTCACCGCAAATGAACACCTATGGGAGTGATGTGCTGGACAGCATTCTCCACCATCATCATTAAAACACTAATTATGAGAATATCTTTTGGAAGAATGATGTTCATCCTCTCAAAGACAGGTACTTGTAGAGTCTATGCCAAGGGAGCGCTTTGTTTCCCAACACCTTAATAAGACAATATATGTTGGCTTTTCCTATAATTTGTCACCTGTGTATGTGTGTGTGTGTGTGTGTGTGTGTGTGTGAGAGAGAGAGAGAGAGAGAGAGAGATTTTAAATAACTGATTCAGTACACAGAACGGCTTCACAGACCCAAAGCAGTGGACACCAGTATCACTTTGTGTTTACAACCACTGTGCAGCAAGCACTGTCAAGATGCACAGTAAAGCCACTTGTAAGGGAACCTCATTATGCTGCCTAATCCAGGCATTGTACAAATTTCCCAGCATTTCTTGACAAAGACAAACCATTTCAATCCCTTTTCTGTGCCTCTTCTCCCATTATATCCCCTTTCCCCACTTAGTGCCCTCAGGGGTGGAACCGTCGCCTATAACAAAGGCAGCGAGGCCCTGCTGGGAGCTCCATACACAGAGGATGCTCAACGCACCGAGCATGTGCAGTTCTTGCAGCCATCTGTCCAGGCCTGCTCCTCCCTGTAGGTCACCCCCTTCACGCTGCACGTCCGCTCACAAAAGCAGTTATCCAGGCTGTTCATCCTCTCCTCTGCTAGTGACAGCTGCAACACAACACACACAATAAATCAAATGCATGGCCAGACGAGTCATTCCAGTCCATTATAGCCCCAACTTTAACTAAGAGTATGCATGTGGATGTATAAGGTGCAACAGGCAAGCTTACATGACAGAGAGATGAGTGGGGGAAAAAATCTCTTGTTTGGTAATGAGCTGGCAGCTTGGCACTGATATATAAATGTGGTTTTCTGATTGCACAGCCACTTACTTTGTAGAGTCAATACGATATTCATAAAAAATCAGATGCAAACTTTTGATACCATGTGATACCTTATGACATAAGCCTAGTGCAAGTCATCAAGTTAAACAAATGACACAAAATGACAGTGATCTGTTAGTGTTTCATGATTGTGCTCTGTGAAAATATGAAGAGGAGGATCTGCAGCATCTTCCTACACTACAAATAACCTGATAAAACATTGCTGTACAAGAAGTTCACTGCTAGCTGCATACAGCAGCAATCAACACTGCAGAAAACGCTAGATAAGCAAGAAAAAATTACACTTGGCGAGTGAAAATAACAGATCTTACCCAGTATATTGTTCTTGGGGTTTAGCCACTATTGGTCATTGACAACACAAGATTCCAACACAATGAAATCATTGAAATGTGCTGTACAGAAGTATAGCTGTACAAAAGCACTTTTCCAAAGAGCAATAAAACCAAATCTGCTCTTCTCCATTACAACCCTACTCAATCCAAGGTAACTAATTTAACTTGCTTTTCATGGCCATTATTTAAACAGGGGAAACCTAATCAGCGCAAAATAAAATGTTTCATGACGCCCCAATTGTTTAATAGTAAGTATGTTAGTCATTTCAGTATCAGAATCAGCATTAATATCGACGATGTACTTGTGCATGTACTTAGTCTAAAAGAAATGGTATCAGTGCATCCCTAATAAAAGCATATTTTATCCTTGAAATCAATGTGTTGTTGAAAATATATAAAAATAATACATTGTTAACGTTAAACATCTGTTCATATCTAAAAATATCCATTAACCTCAAGAAGTATTTTACCTTGCTGGATGTTTTGGCCAAGATATCTTGGAGTTCCATTATCTTCTGTACAAGGCCATGAAAGTCATTGCAAGTAGGACAAGCTAAAATGCAGAAATGCAGTGAGATGAAAGGATATAAAAGAGACTGTATTGTGTGTTGTATCACTACAGTAGTTCAATGCAGCTCAAGTGCACTTACTACGATTAAGATCTGGGCACTGCGTGATATAACCTTGAGGCATCACGATTATATGAACATCTTGCATTACCCCCTGTAATAACAGAAAGATATCAGTCAGAGATGGTCAATAACCAGCTTTGATTTAAGAGGATTTTTATCATTTGTGTACATTAGCATTGTTTTCTCTTCTCTGTTCTCACTAAATGTAGCACTTGTCCATGGACAACCGTGATGCTATGTTGTTTATTTCTGATTAGGGCTTTGACTTCATGTTATGCATCTGGATCAGTGTGAGCATCCAGATTTCAATTCCTCACTCTCATAACTCCATTCATTTCCTATCGGTTTCACTGTACTGAATAATAAGACAAAAGATGAATAGCTGATTACCTCAAAAAAGAATGTCGTATAATAAATATATTTAAAATTCAGCAATATATATCAGTTATCAATGTGTCAATACTTTTAACTCACTGCTATGTTTCCAAATTGAATCCTAAATTCATACACAGTTAACAACAATATTAAACAACAATAGTTATACAACGTAACTAGAGTTCAAGAAGTATTTTCAATTCTGTTTAACATGATTAGGAATGTAAGTAGTTCCATGAATTTATCCTGTATATATGAACGTAAATAAAAGCACTCTAAAAATCACACATTTTATTCAGAATTCTTAAAACTGTACAGTGCAGTAGATATGCATTAGTTAAATTTGTCAGGCCTGTTTGAGACTAATAAACATGTGAGCACCTGATAATTGAACATAATGTAATGTAATGTAAACTGCAGCATTGATGGAGAAGACATGAAGGCAAGGTTTCGTTCACCATCTGAGTTTAATAAGCATAACTATGAGATCCAAATTAAATTTGCCTCATAGGTGCATTAATTTGATCAACTTCTGTCCTCCAGCCAAGCTACACAAGTGCAACATCACGCATAGACACTCTGTATCCATGGCAACTCAGCCACCCCGCTTCCATCCCCCCTCGAAGGAGAGGAATGGTGCGATTTATGAGAAATTGTTTTTGAAATTGTCTTGCCACTTCAATTTAAAAACCATAAATTCAAAACCCAACAAAACTATTTGCGGATTCTTCAAGGCACGGCAAGAGGAAATGGAGGTGAGCGGTTCAACTATGGAAAGGCTCAGGATACAATTTAGTGTTCCCGCATGCAGAACGGAGAGAGGGGACACATGCACTGATCATTTCCATTAGAGTCAACATGCAAGGTCAACAAGTAGAGAATCATTTTTGCATAGACCTGCTGCTAATGGTACGCTCTACAGTTCTGTAATTATAGGCTTAAACTTGTTTATCAATATTTCATTACTGCTGTACTTCACCAAATGCCAGTGCCATCAATTTTATTCCATGTTAATATTGGATGCTCTTGAGAAATATTCAAGAAGTAGTACAAATTAAAAAAGCATTCAGTAAACATACATAAGAGAAGCAGCAAGTTCTTAAAAAGTAATTCAAGAATACAGACTGCACATGTAATGTCTTTTTTTCCCCTTGAAATGAAACGGGATGAACATCTGAGCGCTGTTCTATGGCTCCGTGGAGACAGAGAAGTGGGTGGGGGCTGATGAACGCTCGTTAAGATGTGAAAATGACCTCCAAGACTCCCTTCATCTGCCAATTAACGCTAGAGAAGCTTAACAACCTGGAGCAACAATTATCTCAAAGAGACTCCTGCATGCACACACACACAACAGCAGCATGTTTAAATGGTTGAAAGGCTGCATGGTGGTATGATAGTCTCATTTATCACTGTAGAGACGGGCAGCTGAGAAATGGAATCAACTTCAAAAGATGCGGCTGCACGACTGAAATCCTTTCTTTCCATCTGATAGAGAGATGGCTGTTTTAAAGGCTGAATAATAGGGTGCATGCCAAACTATGGGAGTAATAATTAAATCTTTTGCTAAACACAGACGAGACAAAAATACCTTGAATAGGCCGTGTGCACTGTTCCTTTGTCCAATCCAGAACGATGCATCTTCTGGGATGTCCATGAGAGGCACAGCCACCACCCGCTCATAGATTCTACACAGGAACAAGGACAATTCAAATTCCCTAACTGTTAAACCGAGTATAACATAAACCATCCAATCACAATGTTGGAGTTATAATATGGAACTCATCCTTATAGAGATCTGCAGATACATAAATGACAACTTTATCAGAGTATAGTTTAATAGGAGGTCCTGTCTGGGGCAGGTGTGATTGCAGGCTACGTACCTGTTGCAGTCCACATAAAGAGTGACGTGGGATGCGCTGATGGTCACTGAAACTTTGTGCCACTGGTTGTCTGCGAGCAAGTAGGGGAAGATCTCAGTGTGCATCTGTCGCCCTTTGGCCAGGAAATGGAGACGCACCTCACTCTTCTGTCCGCTGCTCTCCAGCTCTAAAAACCTGCATTCAAAGACAAATTTTTAGGTGTAGGTCTTTAATGCGTTCTAAAAATATTCAGTTGAAGTGGGCCTTAATTACAAAGCCTTTGAATTAAAAAGACACATTGGCTTTCAACAACCCCACACAAACAGCCTCTAAAAAGCTCTTCAGCATGACTATTAGAAAATCTTGTTCAGCCGTTGGACCACATATACTGACCAACCACAAAGAAAACTTGTAATTCCACACAGGAATGCAAAAATTCAATGTAATTCACCAATGAGTCAATGATAGCTCCATTTTTTCATCATTAACACCAAAGCTACACATAAATTCAGCTGGATTGTCATTGCAGCATCCCATACCATACTATATACTCACATACCACTTCATTAGTTACACCTGTACACCTGCTCATTCATGCAATTATCCAATCAGCCAATCATGGTAGGAGCAAAATGCATAAAATCATGCAGATACAGGTCAAGAGCTTCGGTTAATGCTCACATCAATCGTCAGAAGGAAAAAAGACGTGATCTCAGCAGAAAAGCATCTCAGAATGGTCTTTTTCCAATCTTCAAAAGTCCGGTTTCAGCAACCTGTCTTCTGCGGCTGCAGCCTATCCACCTCAGGGTTCAGTGTGTTGTGTGTTTTGAGATGCTTTTCTGCACACCATGGTTGTATAGGTTTAGCACAAACCAGTCTGGCCATTCATCTGAACTCTACTGTCAGTGCTTCCTCCACAGAACTGCCGCTCACTGGATTTTTTGTTGTTGTTGTTGTTGTTGTTTTTCGCACCATTCTGTGTAAACTCTAAAGACTGTTGTACAGGAAATTCCCAGGAAATCAGCATTTTCTGAAATATTCAAATCAACTCCTCTGGCGCCAATAACCATGCCACGGTCAAAGTCACTGAGATCACATTTGTTCCCCATTCTGGTGCTTGATGTGAACATTAGCTGAAGCTTTTATGAATTTGTGATTGGCAGATTGGAAAACTGTACGAATAAGTAGGTGTACAGGCGTTCCTAATAAAGTGTATTATTTCTTAATAATTAGATTTTTTTTTTTATTCTAATGGACACTCACTAACATGGCCAGTTTGTCCGTCAACTTACTTTCTAAATCCCACAACTCACTCTCTTGATACTGAAGACTGGCTTGCAGAAAATACATGATTGTATAAATTGAAAACAGCTAATGGTTAGCATATGCTCATGCTCACTGTCAGTTACGTATCCTGAATTTGTGCTATTGAGATGGTCCAAATCATTGGAACTCAAACATGATAGATCAATTCCACTCCTTAATTCTGTTCTTATTCAATGAGACACACATGGCCTTCTGTCCAAGCACCCAAGGAAAAATACTATCTAGATTTAATAGAAATAATTTTTCATCGTTCTAGTATTTTTTATTTTTTTTAACCAAAGCTTACCAATGAAATAATATTACAACAATACTAAGTAACTGCTTTATCTTGGTCATAGTGGATTTGGAGCCACACACCCATTTGCTCATTCACACCTAGGGGCAATTTAGATTCTATGGTAAATATTTGTATACTGCCCAGCAAAAGGTTGAGAATAATTTTCTCATTTTTCAGTACTTAGACATTTGATGATATTTCATATATGATGATGGATCAGAATAAGAAAGGTGTGAAACTCCTACAAGAGACAAGGTAGATCATCTGATTACAAATAGAAACTCCTGAAACATCTAGAAATACTTGGTGCTAATTGTTTTAGTAACAGATATTTGCATGTGTTGTATTGTTATCTTCAGAATAAACATGGCAAATTATCCTAATCTGACAAAGAATATGATGATTTATTATAAACAATTTGAAACTTTAGCTGACCCAGGTTTGTTTATTTATGAAAACTCCAAAAACTCTGACGGCTAAATTGGTTAAGTGTATATATATATATATATATATATATATATAGAGAGAGAGAGAGAGAGAGAGAGAGAGAGAAGCAAACACAGACCGTCAAAAAATACTATAACAAAATCATAAAAACCATGGCTCTAAAATAGACAGGCTTGTAGGCTTGTAGGGAAGTGAACATACTATATGCTGCATATTTTACACTATCAGCAGAAGCAGGGGACTGGACATGTGTCCCTGGGGTGCAGCAAGCAGCTGGAGGACATCACACTCTCCTTTAATGATAATAAATGTGTCCATCTCCTTCCTAGATACGCCACATAGTGTAATAACAGCCCAAGAGATTTACAGTCCACACCAGTAGACTTTAGTCCTCACCACTGACACTGCTGTGAAAGTGAATTAAGACGTTATGCTGCTTTTTAGTGTTTAAGTGAAGGTGAACATTTTAAGTGAAGGTGAACGCGAAGCTTCATAAAATAAACTGCTGACACTATCACACTTAAAAGATGCATTTATGTGAGATGAATGGAAAACACAGATTCTCTCTAAAAAAAAAAAAAAAAAAAAAAGCCTCACATGTTGTTATTCAGCAGCATTACCTCTGAGTTGCTCTATTGAGATTCAGTAAGAGGAGTGACATTAATGGAAAAAGCTTCCAACACAGTCATCAGCTGCACTGCCTGGGTAGACCAGCAATTTTTAGTTCTCTCTCAAGACTACTCTTAAGAGCATTATTCGAGAGAAGCCAATTACTGACAGGCGAGTGTTGATTTATCTACAAACCAAATCTAATGAGTTATATTTCTTTTTGCATTGCATTTTCTGGCAGCTTAAATCTGACTACAAAGAGACATATTACTACAGGCGTTAGCGTTGTGTAGGAAGCGGGGTTGCATGGATGTTTACGCCTGCTTTATCAACAATGCATACAAAAGGAATAAACCACAGCAAGCATGCTGTTAAAGAAAATGTATGATGTGGTGTAATGTTTGCTATCTTTAGTGTATTAATGAACAACATGTCACGCTTTGAACCGTACATTTAATATTGTGGAACATCTGTGAGAAATGTTCCTGTTATTACTTATGTTAAAGCATGTATACACAGTCATTTGCTCACCAGCCTCTATTTTTTCTTTCTCCTGAAGTTAATGAGACAAAAAAAGATGCAGTTTATCATGTTCCCCAGAAACTGCAAAGCGCAAAGTCTTCTGTCCTGAAGAAGGAAAACTGACTGCCACAAAGCACTGACACTAGATACTCCTTCCATAAAAGTTAAATAAATGTCTCCTAACAGAAAGCTTTACAATATCAATAAAACCATGTTTCTTTGTTAAAAGTGCAATGAGGTTTTTAATCTGTTCATTTTTTGATTATGTGGAACATCTGCCATACAAATCACTACAAATGAGTTGTTACTATAGAAATAAAAATCAAGCGCATTAATATAAACCTGTGATTTGAACTACAGCTGGAACAACTGTCTACAACTGACCAATCAGATCTGACAATTCACCAATCCTATGGTATAAACTGTAATCAACATCTTTCACAAACACCTTTATTTACTAACGTCAGTGAATACAGCACTGCTGGCATACTGACTGTAAAGGTTATACTACTGTTGTTTATTCATGCTGAGTTCTGCAGCTGTGCTTAGAGCTTCATCTGATTTTTTCATAGCAGTGGTAATAATAAATGTTCACACTGTTTCTGATTTAAAACACTCTTCTAAATCTTTTATCCTCTTGAAGTCCCAGCTTATTATTCAGTTATTCATCTTAAAGCCTGGGATTTTAAGGGGTTACAGTTCAACACACTGATATATATATATATATATATATATATATATATATATATATATATATATATATATATATATATATATATATATATATATATAAACACACTCAAATATAATTTGCACATTGTTCACACAGAGATAAGATGGAAAAAAAAAAATTGTAACATGTTCGTTCATTCATTCAATCATTCATTCAACTTCAGTAACCACTTTATCCTGATCAGGGTCATGGTGGATCCAGAGCGAGAATACACCCTGGAAGGATCGCAAGTGCATCTCACACACAAACATGCACACACATTCATACACTCATTCACAAATAGGAGCAATTTTAATGTAGCCAGTCCACCTGCATGCATGCTTTTGAGAGATGGAAGGAAACCTGCATGGACATGAGGAGAACCCATGTGCAAAACCCAACACAGACAGTAACCTGAGCTCAGGATCAAACTGGGAACCTTGGAGCTGTGAGGCAGCAACACTACCCGCTGTACCACCATACAATATATAATATTGTTATTAATGAAAAACATTTTATTTTATCATCATGTAACATAACTTATGTGTGTTTTGAGACAAGTAACAAATAGTTTAGAGAAAAAAACACTTCTATGGAGAGCTTGAATAGAATTAGCATGCTAAAGGAAAGTCCGATCAGAGCAGTGTTTTAGTGGTTCTTAGTCAAGCCTGAATAGAGTCTGCTGAGTGGTAATTCTACCCTAGGCATGGAGAAAAGAAAAATTTCTAATCAGCCTTTTGGGTACAGAGAAAATGATCACTGTGCAGAGAGAAAAGTCCTGATGAGAAGCCAAGGCTAGAGAACAACACAGCAGGGAGAAAGAGAGAGAGAGAGAGAGAGAGAGAGAGAGAGGGAGAGAGAGATCACTGTACTACATACTGCTCTACAATGGGAAATAAGCTTTCTCAACCGTTAAGAAGCATTCAAGGACTTGCTCTCTAACCCTGCTTTATTGTTCTCCATCCATAAATTGTATACTGTACCCTGACATTATCCTGACACATGTCAGGTTCACATTTCTAGACCATACAATACACTCTAACCAATAAAGAATATCATTTCTTTAACCAGAACATTAAACATTACATTAACAGGCCATTTTTCTGCCCTAGCAGTTGTGTGTGTGCGATAATGATAATTTGATAGCTAAATGATAACTGCTACTTGTTGAGGAGTGAGAAGCTCCTGCATCACCTCTGTTCCGCATGGTGGATGGAGAAGATGGCTCCAGAGTTGAGCAGCTTCTGTTTCAGTGTCACAGCCATGGTAAACTCAGTTCTGCCTCTCAGCTTCTGCAGCATGTGCTGGGTCATCTCTTCGGGCACTTTCACACTCCTGGAGGAGCCTGCCAAAAGCCAAACAGTATTAGGGTAAAGTACAGACTCAATGCAGAAAGCTTGGAAAATGTGTGCATGCACTTTAGTAAATGTGTCTCTGCAGATAATATGTTTAAGAGGTCATTTAGTTGTATTTCACTCCTGGGCAAAAAAAAATGGACCAAACCCAAAATGGTAAAATATTATGCTTTTAATGGTCTTAACAACAAATCATTGGTCAGAAAATTAGGAAGAATTAAACAAATGCATAAAGGAAGTATGGGATAGTTTTTCCCTTTCATTTATTTAAATGTTTAAGGCTTGTGGTCCTTGATGGGCTGCATCAGGTGTGGCAGATAACCAAATAATCACTAATCTTTTAAGAAAAAACATCCTAGAAGATATTTTTGGAAAATGTTGTACACGCAGACATGTGTTAGTTTGAATTTTACATCAAACATTTTAATCATTATCATGATTTACCTTTGCATCCAAGAAGACTATATAAGTGAATTTCCCTGTTTCTAGCTTTTCCCCAAACAGTTCACTGCAGCAAAAGTAAACGAGCAAATGGTGGCACAGGAGCTCTCAGGAGTGCATTTGTTCAATTCTTGCTAATTTCCTGACCAATGATTTGTTGTTGAGATGATTAAAATCTTAATATTTGTCATTTTGGGCCTGGCCCATTTTTTTTCCAGGATTATTAAATCAGCTTCAGATTACTTAAAAGACTACAAAATAACATCAGGGACATATGAAGGTCAGGTCTGTGTTAAACAAGATGCAGCATGGATTTATTTTTTAATGTATATGCAGAACACTGCACACTTGGGAGCCAGAGGCAACAGAATATAAACACAAGTCTCTTTAGTGATCTGTTTTTCAAAAAAAAAATCATTGAAAGAATATGCAAACTATTTGAAAACTAGGAAATATAGCTACAGGCTATTAAAAAATAAAACAAAACATTTAGAAAAGGGTTCAACTGACAATGTTTCGTGAATTGTCACAGCTGCATATATTTGGTGTCTTGAGAAAAAATTTGTCTTTGACTAAATGTGATTCACAGTGGAAATAATTAGCATTTATGGTTATGAGGTCAAAGAAATGTTCTTTGTAGGAGTTACAGGAATGTTATATCATCCTTACATCATCCTAAAGAGCTGGAACTGAGAAAGTTCTAGATCCTGTGAGAACAATGTGAGTGTTCAGAGCTAGAACACTATGGTTGTGTCTGAAACGTAAACCATGCTGCCTACTAAGGTTTGCATAGAATGTTGCCTTATGAGAAATATCCTTCCTATCCCATAATCCCATGCATCAAGTAACAACAAGTAACAATTAACTCATAAGATAGCATAGGCATCAAGGCAGCTGTTTTTAATATATATTTAGGACGCCACCACTGGACAAACACCACATGCTGACATGGATTATGGTTTTTCACATTTAATTCCAATGTACATAAGCAGACTCAGGTTTACAAGGACTGTACACTAAGGCAGAAGTCATTTATTTGTGGTCACTTGTACATTATTGTTTTTAACATTATGGATTTCCTGGACTTCAGAATACATCCAAATGGATTAGGTGCTAGAGGTTTCTCATGCAAGAAAGGGGAAGAGAGATTTTGGTTTGTTTTTTTCCTTGCCTCTCTCCTGAACTTAGTCTCATTCCCAGTACCGCTGAGCAGAGGCACTGCCACTCTAATGGAGGCATCAATAAATTATCAGGTTCCTCAGACGTGATCACATCAAAGGGTTCACTGTGGCAGCTGAGGGAAGCCATGACACACTTTTGAGATCCAGGCAGCCCACTACAACAGCGCCGTCTCTTCAGTAATACTCACGCTGTTCCAGATGGTGAGGGGATCCAATTAACATAATGCACAATACAAAAAATTGTAAAGGATTGGCACTGAGAGAAAGAAAGTGAGAACAGAGAGAGCACTGGTGCTACACAACACCAGCAAACAATCATTTTATAACACTATTTACTGTCTTCAGGACTATTGAGCCTAATGAGCATGGCTGAAGCCCACTGAACACTATAACACTTTTCCATCATTTACAATTAAGTACAGCAGTTCGGTAAAGATCATGTTTGGGGTTTTGGAATGTTTTTTGCTAAACCTCATGAGTGAATCTCTAAATACAAAGAATTTGCCTAGCCAAGAAAAGAAGCAGTGGATATAAGGCTGAGGAGAGGGGTTCTATAAATTGTGATTGAAAGCATAGTAGTTATGATTCAGACTTACTGGCACTTCACTGGCACATTCTGACAACAGTTCAGCTAAAAACTTCAGCTAGGTGACAGTTGACTTTAATATCCATGGACCCAAGTTTGTTGGGAGGTGCTCCCCTGTTATGATGGTGACCGAAGTAGTAGTAGGAGAAAGAGGAGAAAGGAGGGATTCTTTTATACAGAAAGAAATTATACTATTTATGCATTATCGAAGAAAGGACCAGACTGTTAACTGAATGTGTATAATATACTGACAGACAATGACTGTTGATCGATTTAATCACACCAGGGCTTTAGTCTGCCTGCATTTCTGCATTTAGAGAACCATCTCCAGCCTGCCAAAAGAGGAACCTTTCATCCTTACCCAGAACCACAGGGTCTTCACTGGGGGAGAGCAGGGAGAATAGAGGACAGTGGGCGAGACAGGGGTCCAGCTGCTCAGGATTTCTAAAGTGCATCCAAAAAATGACTGTAACCATAGAAACAGCTCCTCCCATATGGTTCAAACCCTTCAACCACTCCCAGTCCAATTGGTCAATTATCTCAGTAACATGACAAAAAAAGGGAAACTGAAGCTGTACAGATGGATGAATCCTTCTCTGTGATGGCCCATGCTATGAAACTCTCTTCCTCTTGCTGGTCGGCCTCATGAAGGTTAAATCAATAGTTTCACTGCACAAGATGCAGGTCGATTAGGTATTGGCAAGCAACTACAGAAGGTGACCACCTGCTCTCAATGGGAGATGCTTCATATGCCACTGAGAAAAGCCAGAGACAAAAGCTCACAGCACTCACTGCTCAGATGGTCCATCAGTTAGGCCGTACCATTTCTCTCAGCAGAAAACAAGACACTCTAAATTCTATAATAAAGCAATTTCAATGCTTTAAACAATATTCCTTCATAATTAGGGAAGTAATTACATTTCTAAAGCCTATCATAATCCAGAGTATTATAAAGAAGTCCATTTAGACTTCGTTCCATAATATACCTGAGACATCGGGAAGCATCTGCAGAATAATTCATAGAAACACAACACAAGGGATATCGACAGGATTCATGGGAAGCAACGATTTAGACAACAAATCAACATTCTAATCATATCCTCAGGACATATCTTTTATGGTTTAGAACAAAGCAGTGGAATCAAAAGTAAAGAACTATGTATTGATGTGTATTCATAACATAACACAACCTATCCGATTATCTTGCAGTTGTTATTCTGTTTGTATTAATAATAATAATCATAATCATAATAATAATAAAAATTACTGTCACTGACATTTTCAGTTCATACTTAATTACAGCTCAAAAAGGCAACTACAAACAAGAAAACGAGGGGTACAGCAAGAAATGACACAGAATAATAAGTCCAAAAAATATAAAAAGTGCTATTTAATTCTTGAAGGTGTGTTTTTACTGAACTAAGAACCATATGGTGTAGTAATACAATACCTGACGTTTTCCTAGAAGCTAATTCATCTAGGAATATGTAAACACACTCTAAAATACTGAATAAACTGGCAAAATACAGGGGTGTTTTCTGAGCTATTTGGATTAAAAGAATTATTTATTATTATTAGTAATAGTAGTAGTAGTAGTAGTAGTAGTAGTATTTAGATTAAATTTCTGATACACATATATGAAGGATATCCCAGTCAAACTAGTTATGTGTCAGTTACTCTTAAAGTGTCCACTGAAAAAGAGCAGCATAATCTATGCCAACCCTTATCCTAGATTCCAAGGACTCCTACAAAGCTAAATACTGTCATTACACACACCTTCCCTTGGGCAATATGAGTAACATATGGAGGAAGCACCATATTCAGCTTGATTATCCAAATGAAAAACATTCAGCAGACGCTCCATCCAGCTATCACATGCATTCAGACTGCTGCAGTCTTAAAACCATGGCTTTATCAGAGCAGCTATTTGGCTGCAACTATCATGAATCCCACACCAAAGGGCACCTTCAAACCTGCTGGGATGGCACTTTGGGCAGTGACTCTGACTGACTGTCCTGTGATGGCCTGTAAGGGTAAAGAGGATGTCCTTGGCACTCAAAGAATTTGTAGAAAGAGTGAAAGTGTGACTGTAAACTGAGTAAATAAAACTTGCCAATGCACACGGTCATACAGAATCAGATATGAGTGTCAATATGCCTGAAGCAGTTCAGACCAAATGCTGCAAATCAGCATCTTGTAGAAAGTTTTTTTTCTTGAACATCAGTGGAGTGAAGCTTATAAAACTAAGACATGTCCATATGGAGGCTCCTTGGTGCGCAACAACATACAGAATGAAAAAGCAGCAGATAAAGCATCTGACATTTGAGAATGCTTTTACTTCGGAGATGTCAGACTGCAGAGTTTAACATTCTACACAATCTAACACAGATAATTTAACTCATCAGCTAATTACCAAGGCTTTTGCCTTGTGCTGGATTTGGTGTGTTAGAAGAAGGAAAATAAATCTCTTTAGGGCTTTGGCTCTCCCTGACCACAGTTTGGCACTTCTGTTTTTCATACATAACCATACACTGACAGTCCTAACAACATGGCAGTTTACACTCCTCTCAGTTCAGCTTCTCTCCTCCTGCATTCATGTCACTTGTCCCAATTAGGAGAGGTATACATGGCTGAGGCTCGCCAATTTTATCCCATCAGTCCCTCGGGCCTATCTAAATGTCAGTCAGAACAACACCCGTTGGTGCATTTACATATCAAGCTTGTTTTGCGGAATAGGTGTAGGTGGTGTGTATGAGTGTATTTGCGTGTGGGAAGTAAGAGCTAGTTTGTATGTGAGTCTTGCTCTAGAGAGACAGAGCAAGACAACAAAAAGGTGCAAGAGAAGGATGGAGAGATACAGATAGAAGGAGATAGAAGCAAAACACAAAGGACAGAAGGAGAGCATATTAAGAGAATGGTAGTCCATTTCCAATACTGAAATGCTAAACGTAATCTTTCTTCACTGATGTAAAATACATTTACTAAATTGGGAAATTAAATGTGCATGTACTTTAAAAAAAATATGTGGAACTGTTGATTAGAAAAGGGTATCAAAACAGGGAGTACATAGTAACCCGGGTTTTTTGGTTAGAATTTTCTGCGTCTAAATTGTTATTCATTATATCACCAGGTTTTTAGAAAAACACTCAAATATCTTTATCTTTACTACTGAACATCGCCAAGAATAGATATCAGATGCACTATATGCATAAATAGGCCACTGTGATACACACCACAAAACAATATACAGGCTGGTGTGTATTCTCTGAAGGTTAATGTTACTATATTGCTTTTTATTCTCTTGTGTGTGCCCTGTCACACAGAAACACAGTCTTTTGTTTGAATATGGCTCCACAGGGCCCAAGTCCCTCCACACTGCAAGAATATTAGCCTGCTCAAGAAACAGTAATGAGAATACTGATGATGTGTTATATACATTTGCAGTCCAGCTATGTGATTTACTGAGGTGCAGGAAAGAAAATCTAATTTATCTGCGTGTGATTTTCTACAGAATATCATGAGCTCCAGCTCAAATTGCTTTTGATATTTGGTTTTTTTTTTTTTGTGATTTGGTGCAATCCCATTGGACCATAGGAAGATTAAATCTACAGTTAAACATATAATATAATAAGAATAACAGTAACTATCCTACACTACATAATTATTGGCATCTTTCAAGTTCTGCAAAAAAAAGAAAATTGGATGAAATAAACATTACACAAAATTATTCAAATTCAATTGGAAAAATACTTAATTTTCCTCTAATACAAAAATCCTTCCAATAAAAACACTTTCTTAAACAATGCTGTTTTCCTAAAATACTTCCTAAATCACTGTGAGGAGGAAAAACCCTAAGACCATAGTTTTGTAATTGCACAGTTTAGTAGATTCTTGGGGTTGTCAAGTTTTAAAATCAGCCATGAGACGCCACATCCATAACAGTCCAAAAAAAAAAGCTTCCACGGAACAAATCACAAAATGCAGTGCCTGTACGTTACCAAGTGTCACTGAACCTCTAACTGAAATCATGCATTGTGGTCTTGGAGTTTAAGACATGGGCATTGATGAATATTTCAATAAGGTAATGACTCCAAACATGCATTTAAATCAACACCGAAATGGTTGCGGGCAGACAAAATCAATGTGTTGCAATGCCCATCTCAAATAATGAGATATTTTGCATGTTTTGCAAGGTCCAAAATCCTCCAAAAGTGTCCTCAAACCTGGTTAGACATTTCCAAAAGAAGCTCAACATTTCTATTCTATCCAGAGATAGAATAAAATTAAACTATACATATGTTTATATTCAGAATATCGCACTTTGCATGGTATTTTTTCTACAAATTCATAACTGCTTTTCATAAATGGTGAAAATAATTCTGGATTTAACAGGAGTGTAAATCAGGGGAGTCAGACACCAGTCCTGGAAGGCCAAAACCCTACAGAAATGTCTATTTTCTCTCCTCTGAAGGTCTTGATCATTAGCATATGATTTGGATCTGGTGTATTGGATGAGATAGAATGTTAAGCTGTGCCATGGCCTTCCGAGACTGGAGTCTGACACCCTGTACATAGTAAAGAATAATGATCTTTAAAAAAGAAATTCTCCACATACCAAGGTGCTTAAAATGATTTATTGAAAATGATGTGTGTGTGCGTGTATACGCAGAATTCCTGCATTTAAAGTAGGATATGATGCAAAACTCTCCCACAGGCTTCCACATATAGTTGTGGAGTATATAGTTGCATCAAAGTATTTTGTTCTTGTACTGTATATGGTCTTGTATGAATTATAGTACATATTTTAACACACACACCACAATATTTGGCATTAAACCTTTTGCATTCCCTGGCCATGTTATAACAGTGCATCACTACTCACAGTGTTAAAAGAGCCAAATAACGCAAGCAATAAAATAGTCTTAAGCGAGTTGGTAGATAAACTCCTTCGCTTCTCTATCAACTCAATTACAACTATTTTATTTCTTGTGCCATTTTTCACCTTTAACACTGTGAATATTGATGCACTGTTAAAACACACCCAGGAAGTGCATTACTATTCACAGTGAAAAAAGAGCAAAATAGGACAATAAATAACATAGTCTTAAGTGAGTTGGTAGATATACTCCTTCTGTTCTCTATCAAGTATGATCATAGCCTGGAAATAATAGCAGAACTGTTGGATGACATGCACCACTGCATTGGCAGTACTTTGTGTTTCAAAAACCATATCTTGTTCAGTGCTCTGTGGAAGCTTGTAGGACATGGTTTTGTGTGCTGTGAATCATTTTTAAGAAATTATTATTTTGGTTTCCTTTGTTAGCTGATGTCTTGATTGTAATGGGCACCTGAAGGCTTGAACAAGCTTTAACTAATGCATGTACAGTATATCCCTATATACTGCAAGGCTCAAAGAAAGAAAGCATGAAATAAACAGTATACAAGGTTTGGTGTTACCTTGAAACAGGAAGGCTCTGGACTCGTCATTGAAGCCCTGCACCTGTGAAACTCCCTCATACTGCTCTCCAGGGCTGAAATCTTGGAACACACTGATGCGCAGCGCAGGATCCACACCAAACCCTGCAACTGCAAGCCCAACACACAAATCATCAACCCCTAACCACTGCTATTAAATGGTGGAATTCCTCAGAGAATTACAGGAAAGCCCCATTTCAATCAAGTTCCATTGTGGCTACTGTTTGGGTAGCCTATGAGCATCACTTGGCTCGCCATAAAACGCACATTAACACCATGTCTACCTACCACAGGAGAGGAAAAGTAGTCCGAACGCAACCAGGAACTGTAATAAACCCATGGTGGATGGAATTTAGTCCATGTTTTTATTTCTCTTCCCAAAAATGAGGCGTTTTGCGCAAAAGCAGCGGTCCGTGTTGTTCAACCCAGTGCAGCCTTATACATCCCGAGCTGTTCAACACTGCATCAGAGCAACATCAGCTCCAAGGCACTAAACTATAATAATAAACCCCTCCGACGCAAGAATGTGTTATCCCCAAACAGAAACGCGTAAAACTACACCGCTCTAGACACGTGGGAAGGTGGACTGAAGGAAAGCAGCTTGCGGAATCGTTCCTTACCCTGATCCAAGAGAGGAGAGAGAGAGAGAGAGAGAGAGAGAGAGAGAGAGAGAGAGAGACCAAACTGAGTCCCCCTACTGGTGTCCCCGTGTTTGACAAACCTCAACTCTTCTGTCAAAGTCTCATGCACAGAAGTAACATTACGCATACACTATATGGCTCACTATATGTTTGTGGACACCTGACTATCACGCCCATATGTGCTTTTTGAACATCCCACTCCAGATTTAGTCCCCTCTTTATTGTTATAATAACCTCCATGTCTTCTAAGAAAGGCTTTCCATCAGATTTTGGAGCGTGGCTGTGGGGATTTGTGTTCATTCAACGACAAGAGCGTTAGTGAGGTCAGGCACTGATGCTGGTGAGGAGGTCTGAGGTTCAGTCAGTGAGCCAGTTCATCCCAGTGGTGTTCAGTGGGGTTGAGGTCAGGGCTCTGTGCAGGACACTCAAGTTCTTCCACACCAACCTTAGCAAACCATGTCTTTATGGAGCTCATATTGTGCACTGGGGCATTGTCGTGCTGGAACAGGGTTGGGCTCGACCCTCTTAGTTCCAGTGAAGGGAAATTGTAAGGATACTGCATACAAAGACATTCTATACAATAGTGTGCTTCCAAATTTGTGGCCACAGTTTGGGGAAGACCCACATATGGTGTGATGGTCAGGTGTTCACAAACCTTTGGCCATATATTGTCTATATATGCATATATGCATATGTCTTTATTGGGGCATTGAGTGGAAGATTGATTTGTCACAATATCATTCAAAACTGCTGAATTTTTCTCATTTAAGAGGCTATATATAAGTTTTTTGTTATTCTTTATTATTTTGAACTACTAGGCTGCAGTTACTGATATTATAGGAAAAATCTTTGCAACAGTTTTAGATTTAGACCCTGTTCTACATATTTTGGGCACTTTGAAGACTCTTAAACAAAAAGATCAAAAGACTGTATAACATTTTGAGTTATGAAGCCTAAAAGAATATCCTAATGTGCTGCTTAGTGTGAGTGACAAGGCCTCTCTATTAAAAATCAGCATAAACGTATAAAATCATGTATCTTTATAGATGTTTTTTTTTGTCAGCCATTTATTTTATTAAACATCACCTTATCTGGAATATATAAGTGTTACTGTCATAAATTTCTTGTATACAGTTGAATTGTGCTGTTCATTCAAACACACATGTACATGTTTGACTTCTAATTGATTTGTAGTTTCGTCATGTTGTCCTCTGTCTTCCTCCCATCAGAGATCAGTATCTGTTATAATCACTACTGTGTATACCACTACCAGTTCTTCTTGTGCTTGAGTTCTGTTAAAGTTATTCTCTTTGTTCTGGAAACTCGGTTTTAAATCCCTAATAAAACATTTTCCTGAAAACAAAAATATTCTGAAGGAAATGCGAATTACAAATTACTAGCCCTTGGGTCTATAAGTGAGGATTTAGGGTATTTTTAGATCTAAAATTTTACTTGGCAGCATAAAATTAATACAAACCAGCTTACAGTCAATTTCACCT
Organism: Pangasianodon hypophthalmus; assembly: GCF_027358585.1. NCBI lineage: Eukaryota > Metazoa > Chordata > Actinopteri > Siluriformes > Pangasiidae > Pangasianodon > Pangasianodon hypophthalmus. Next base: position 20,310,369 of record NC_069718.1, on the reverse strand, counting down.
CTTGAAGTCTTACACGATTCAGTGCTATTAGTCACTATAGACCAGTTCAATTCCACTCATATTAGGTGAGAGTTGGAGAGCACTGGTGTGCACAAGAATATATGGATTTTTTATAGATACATCAAAATGAAAAAATGAAAACCAACACACACTTTTTTGTGTTTGACTTGTCTGATTGTTTCTTTAAATTGAACCAAACTCTCTGCCAGGTTGCACAAATTATGTAAAGTAGTGTTGGAGTTTGTAATGTAATGAGGTGGCCCAGGGAGAATGCCTGGGTGGCTGGGGGTGCCAGGCATTGCATCAACCTGTCAGGGGGCTCAAAAATGCCTACTAGTGTCTCTGGATTGCATGACTATACTGTAGTCTATAGCATTGTCCTCCAAAAACTCTGATAGAAAATACTTTATTTAGTATATTGGAATTGTACTTGTATTAGGAAAAAAAATGGAGAGAAATAAATCTTAAACATTAAAGAATCATTCAATTGCTGTGCCTACACACAGCCAGCTTCTATCCATTACATGCAGCTAGAAAACAGTGATATGGAAAACACCAGGCTTTTCACAGTGCATTTTGATCAGTCCTCCTCTCCCTTCTTTACCCATCAAATTCAGCACTAAGGAAGTTTAATACCGCGCCCAGCTCCCCCCTTCTATCTCACGTTGTGTGAGGTGTGGAAACACTTGACTAGTCAGGCTGGTTTGTGGGGGAGTTTCAGCTTACAGTTTTGCTCTGAGAGTTTTGTGTACTCTGGTTCATCTAGACTCATGTTGGCTAACCTACTCTTTTGGACCAAACATCTTTTGAAGAACAATTTCCAGGTTGACATTACATCAGATCATATCCAGTATCTCTGCTCTGTTCTTTGATAGTGTGTCAAACTAGTCACTCAGGCAGACAGCTAATGAGACGATGAAATTCTGAGCCGTGTCTGAAAGGGGCCCAATGAAGCAACATGCTCAGGTGCTGTTGTGAATCCAAAGAGGTTTTTGCTTGCTCTGGTGGCTTACTTGGCAGTCCTGAAAGAGGAAGGAGTCTTATCAAGGAGCTAGCAGCTTTTCCATGGATGGTACATCATTCTTTGCTGCAGGGCTGCTGTCCAAATCCAAATGAAACCCACACAAATATTGCCTAATAAGAAGAACAAATCAGACAAACAGCAACAGCCTGTTCGATGTCTGTCGTATTAAATGCTGATACTGGGGATTCATTTTTATCCTCATGTTCAGTTATGATGTGGGTGTTCCCTTACAAAGGTCAGTCTATGACTCCTACATACAGAATGATGAAAATCAAATTCTGCTTCTGATATGCAGCTTCTCAGCAAAGTGAAAAAGAAAATGGAACCACTTTGAATTCCAAGCAGAGCTACACACCAAGTGAAGTAGCTCCAAGCATCATTTTCCAGCCTTGACTACATACAAGACTACATACGGTACCATTTACACCTTACAGTGCTCTATTCATCTTTAAAGCTTATTATTTATTAAATATAGTGAAAGGAACGATATGAGAGTGAGGAATGTAAGTCTGGATCTGCTGATGGCTCCTGAGTTTAAGGGGTTAAACAAGTAGCATAGCATAGAGTCAAAACAAATTTAAATGAAATAGATTGACTATAGTTATCAACAGCACTACACAGAATTACAACATTACTATGATGTAAACAGTATTATAATACATGGCTGCTGAATGCTCGATTCCGATTGGTCAGTAGGTGTTGATTAATTTTCTATAACAGCAGCTCTGTCAATAGTTTTGGCTGCAATGGGAATCACAGGCTTATATTAATGTGCTTGTTGTAAAACTTTAACATTGCTATAGTAACTATATAGTAGTAACATACACAGGGACTTGTATGGTTATAAATTTGGCATTTAGGAGGAGTCTCCAGCATCAGCACTTTGTAACAGTCATAGGTAAACCTCTAACACTAAATTAGACACTGGAGAGTCTTCAGGACAGAGGGCTTTGCAGTTTCTCCATAACATGACAAGCTGCATTTTTTGTCTTATTAACTTTGAGAGAGAGAGAGAGAGAGAGAGAGAGAGAGAGAGAGAGAAGAACTGTTCATAGCTTTTATAACATAAGTGATAACTGGAACAAATTTGTTTGCAGCTCTTCCACAACATTAAATGTAACTATAAATGGATAAAACATGCAACATACATGTTCTTTAATAAATACAACATTGCAATTGTTGGCAAATTGCATGGTCCAAGAGGAATAAAACACTTCAAGATGTGCTGTTATTGCAAAATAATCAACTTTGCGGATGGTAACCGCACACCTCTTTGTGTTTTAATCCTTACACAATACATTTCCAATTTTAAATAATTTGTCTCCATACTGCTGTATCATCAAAAATTCATCTCCCCGTCTCCACACCAGAAGCAAGTCTTTGTGGATTCTCCTGCTAATTAACTGCAGTTTTCTTCTAAACATGTGTGTTGTGACAGACTGTGTCCAAAACTTCATCAGTTACAACAGTATTAATATGAAAAGACAAAGCTTGACAGAGTGACAGTGTAGTCACCATGAGCCGTAATTTACTAACATGAAATGAGAAAAACAACACAGACTGAGCATGCATTTAGCATTTTAATATATTTCAGTATATGTTACTTTAAAACTGAGATACAGGGGGCAAGTTACATTTGATCACAGTTAAATAATGCCCCATTGCCTCAGAATAACCTTCTGAGCTTATCATCAGGGCACTTTGCCTATACACATGGGCCTTTCCACTGACTCTAAATGAAAGTATATGCATGTAAGGTCCAGCACTGCACAAGTCATTGGAGTATCCAATCCAGGCTCAACGTGCCAAATACTGACAAGTAGTTCTTGCATAGATAATAGGCTCTGGGTATGACATCATATTTACATATAATGTCATACCCAATATATCAAAGGGTTGTATCAGACATTTTATTTAATCTACATAGTATTATTTTTCAGATGATTACTTGGTGTCAAAATGCCTAAGATTCCTCATGTTCTTTTCCCAAGCTGAGCCTCTTTATTTTCATATACATCTGTAAATTGAATACACCAATGATGACATCTAGTGGACAAAATCCTACAGGTTTTTAAAACTGAATTAGCAGTACATACACTAAGAATATATTAGAGTTAAATTTATGCAATGTATTGTGATCCTTTTAATATTTGGTGTAATAGGATGGCTTTTAATATATTATGTAATAGGATGGCTTATATGTTTCTCAATGTTTACACTATAGCAATATACAGTACAATGGTGTCAGTGTCAGTCAATAGTTGTTATTCATGCTTTTGACTTTTTGATTTTTGCTGTTTTGACAACTTCTTCGGCATAGCCGCAGGCGAATACCCTTAAAGCACACTGAGACATGCACAGAAAATGCTAAGTATAATATTAAGTATATAAATACTGAGTAAACAGTTTATTGGTTAAAAACTTGAAGTTCATACTAAACACTCACCATCCACTTTATTAGGAACACCTGTAAGCCTGCACGTTCAAGCAGCTATCCAATCAGCCAATCAGGTGGCAGCAGCGCAATGCAAAGAAATCATGCAGATACAGGTCAAACATCAGAATGAAGAAAAAGTGTGATCTTTTAAAGTGTGACTTTGATTGTGGCATGGCTGTTGGTACCAACACCTTGTTGAAAATGGCCAGATTGATTCGAGCTGCCAGGTAGGATATAGTAACTGAAATAATCACTCTTTAGAATCGTGGTGAGCAGAAAAGCATCTCAGCATGCACAAAACATCAACTTTGACGTGGATGAGCTACAACAGCAGAAGACCACATTGGGTTCCACTCCTGTCAGCCAAGAACAGGAATCTTGACCTATATCTGCATGATTTTATGCATTGCGGTGTTGTCACAAGATGATTGGATAACTACATGAATGAGCAGGTGTACAGGTGTTCTTATTAAAGTGACTGGTGAACATATATCAGTGCTTCCTTTGTTTATTTTTTTATTACTGTGGTGGTATAATTCATTGCACAACACTCTGGCATGTCCTACCAGGACAAAATAACTACTGAACGCCTATTTGGGGCGACTTTTAGATAGATATTTTTGTCATAACAATTAACTGCAATTAGAAATAATTGAAAAACTGAATTAATTGATAACTGGGGCACTTGTTTCTCTGGACAGTACTGGTCTATCTGTGTAGGATATATACAAGGGAAACACTAAATAGAAAAAATGTAATCAGTAGAAAATTAGTCTAATTACAAACCTAAAGTAGCCTCATAATTCACATTAAATTCCATAAGCAATAGGGCAGGAACATCTTGTGACCATAGATTTTCAGTGTAGAAGGGCACCTGCCCCCATGGACAAGCCACCAATGCAGGTTATTGCCTTCGCTGTAGGTTTCTGTAATTTCCACACCATTATCCGCAGTTATCCTTTATGTAATGTTTTATTTAGTTATAATTTATTAAAATGTTGTTTGAAGTGTATTAAGTGTTGACCATCTGCTACAAGGCCACAGTCTTGCATAACTCAGTGTTATCTCTGCTGAAACACATCTAAATTGAATCAAAACCGGATACTAAAATGTGTGTGTTATTGTCCACCAGGACTGGATGAGTAACACTTCTATTTTTAAATCTATTAAATTCATAAATCTGAATTTACAGTTCTTGCATCATTACTACATCAGTAGTGCAGGTGGACTGTAATTCACAATCTATCATTTACGGTTACTTTTTTCATCTTTTTGTTATTCACAATAATTCTGGGTTTATGTGCTGTCTTTGTGCCATTTAAACAGGACTGTTATACTGTTGTAGGCTACCGTTGCAGGTGGTTTGAGGTTGTGCTCACACTTGGTGCTGACATCCATCTGGGGTGATCAGAATACAAGTGGACAGAGCTAAATACAGGTGTGAACTGGGTCAAATGCATCTTGAGATCCTATCCCTCAGAGCACTTCCAGAGGTGGTCTGGGATGCATGTGGCCACATTATATTTGTAGTGTGAACAGTAATGCATCCTGATATGTCCCAGACAATATATACACTTTTTTATATTTATTTTTGTCATAACAATTAAGTGCAATTAGAAATGACTGAAATACCTGATAATGACTTTGATGCATTAACTGGGGCCTTTGGTTCTGGAGATTATTGACCTATCTGTGTAAATATACAAGGTAAATGTTGCTTAGTATTTATTGTTTGGTTTTGAAGTTGCATTGGGTTGCTTTTGTCAGATTTGGCAATCTTCCTACTGACAAAATGTGATCACAAAAGGTCAGTGGAGATCCGTTTGTGACACATGAAAATACTGCTGTCTCAGCTGTCCATTCGTGATCAGATCACCCAAGACAGATATTAATACCCAGATACGATCAGATCACACATTTGACCGCATTCATACTATAGTCTGCTTGAGATCACCTGACATGGATGTTAATACCAAGTGTGAATTGGGATCTTTGTTGTCTTAGTGAGTTTTGTGGCTAATGGTGGTCTATGTCCCTTTGTGAAGCATTGATGTGCAAGCAATCCAATAACTGCCACTCTGAGTTTGTGACTTTATCCATCTTCTCTTTCTTGTTTATTTCTTCCCCACACTGCCTCTGTGTTTTAAAAGCACAACTACAACTATGTCTAGTATAGAACAGATTATCAGTAACTATCTTTTAGTATTAAATAAATGAAAATTTTTCCCCTCATTGTTTTCTTATGAATTGTTTTTATGACACCTAATTTTCCATCCTACGTCATAACAGAAGCATTTTTTTCAGGACATATCCTCACATGATTCCAGTAACTATGAAAAGAAAGTTGACCGAAGTGATTCTGAAGCTGTTGATGACAAGGGAAATACCTCCAGCTCTGTTCCAGGAGAGTTTGTTGATGGTGAAGTGGAGGGGAGCTGATGTGCCTTCGCGTGTGCCTTCACATCTGTGCCTATGTTCCTCTTGTCAGAGTCCCTGCTCAGAATACCATATTTTTGTCAGTTGAGCTGTACCCAATTTAATACCAGTGCAGAATTGCAAGACACTTTCTATGGTGTTAGTCTTCCTGCTTCTTTGTCTTGGAGCCATTTGAATGTGCAACTGGACATTTCTGCTGCAATGAATAATCTAATTTGGAGACTTGCATTTCTGAAGAACTGCTACCTTGACTATAAGTAATTGTTACTGCCCACTTAAACGTCCTTAATGTTGTATTCATATCCATATTTATAATATTCTCACACATGACTTCTTGAATATGTTCAACACAGTAATGTTTGTCTTTTCTGAGTATAACCTGAAAACAATTACACTGTTGTTCATCACAAAATCCCTGAGAGAATTCTAGAAACAGAGTGAGATACACACTGCGGTGATATTCATCTCTCTCAAGTACAATTTTATAACAGTATTTTAAAAAATACTATTACATAATAGTATTAAAATACACTAAATACACTTAGTTTCTATATAATCTGCCACCTAACTGAACTATATGTTTTTAAATGAATTCACATAAGTTATTTGAGTAATATATTCCAATTTTGTCCAGACGTACTTCCTTACCTGGAGTTAGCATTTCATAGAAGCAAAGGTGCTACCATTAGCACGTTCTGTTTAGGCTCCCTTAGCTGACATTCAACAGTCCCCAATCCCCTTCAACAATTCTGAGGGAAAAAAAATTCTGCTTAACTCAGTACCCTGAGGAGGTCAGATCAGTTGAAAAAGAAAGGTAGCAAGTTTTGTTCTCCACTACACAGGACATTGACTAAACATTGTTTTAAAGGGTTACATTCACTGTATGGTACTAAAAACATTCTGACATTGTAGTTAATACTCTTATTTTTAAAAATAAATTGAATATCAGCCACAGAAGCACCACATCTACAGAAATTCATTCATTTACCTCCCTTGCTACTATAAAATGTGATTCCTGAGATGGTAGCCATTTTGAAAAGGTAGAACTTGATGTTGTCTTAGCCATAGATATCCTAAATGCCGCAAATTGATCCTTGTTTATGAGTCACATCTTTGGATGATCAAAATCCACCCAATTATACAGTAAAACTGACTACACTCAATTCTAGGCCTAGAGACGTTATGATAGGCTAGTGATACTTTGGGGTATTTCCAATAAGAATTTCATGAAATTAGATGTAGGACAGGGTATTGTGCTCTTTCTGCCCTACTGTATTAAGAGTATGGGCACCTAATATACTGCTCGCACTGTGATATTTATGTTGGAAAATCACTACAGCACGTATTACCCCTGGTACCACTGAAAATATGCCACCGAACAGCATCACATTATGTTTATGATAGAAGCTGATGCCATTCTATGATACAAACCAGCGATCTCTGGATATCTTTGAAACAACACAATACGATGTTCCCTTTTTTCTTCATTTCTTTTCTTCTTTTCTTTATTATATGGACATAGATGACAGAGAAGTAGTCAGCAGGTAACCTCAGAACCTGATAGTCATCAGGGTATTATTGAACTATTCTAGGTGGTGTGAATGTTACCTTAATAGATATCCAACTTCAGCTCCAGTTCATTTGTGATCATACTCTGCTCATTCAATTCAGCGATAGTATATTTAAGTGTTTGTTTTGACCTTCTCATCTGAATTTTTGCCATTCGAAGTTGCTTCTCTAAATGCTGGATTCTTTGCTTAGCTTTCTTTCTTTGTCAAGTTTTTGGTTCTAAACCTCAACAGACAAAGGCTCTAGTTATTGAAAAAAAAATTAAGAAAATGAAATAAAAAAATCTCCAAGACTATTATACAATAAACAGTTAGTCATTTTAAAACCATTACTACTGGCAGACAGTGTGCATACAAGGTGTACTGAAAGCTTTACATATTCTCACTTCAGGCTCAGGTGGGTCAGGTGACTCGTCCTCAGGTCTAGGGGCTCAAACGGAGCAGCAGCCTGTTGAGAGGTATGGGTAAGTCTCTTTTTAACCAGGTCCTGGAATTTCAATTATGCAAAGTACTATTAGCAATATTAATAAAGAATTAAGTGTTATCTTTTGCAAATGCATTCTTCAGCATGTTTATTCAAAAAAAAAAATGGAACCATAATCTTGGATATCAAACTGCACTATTCATAAGCTCTATGAACACTGTCTTACCTTTCCCAGATAACTAGGGAGGTCAAATATTGAAGGGATGACATTTGCTCTCAGTTGTACAGTTTGCCCAGTTCTGTCAAAATCCTCAGGTTTAAAGTGATTGCTGCAGAGATCCATTGTGTCAGTTGTAATGAAATTTACTCTCCTAGTTGCCAACTCCCATTTTTCCCTCAGTAAAGATGTGCGAGGGAATCTGCAAATTGTAAAATATTCTGTCAGTGACAATGTAATTCAAAATACAACAAATTACAGTGTCTGCACAATACATAAAAATCTAACGTGATGCATGATGTTTGTTCATTCTGAGTCTTTGGAACATGGCTATATGATTATGGCTATATATGAGTGAAATGACCATAAATGACAATTTAGGACACATTAAACAACACTTTGCATGTCTAGTAATGACATTGTGTCTAGTACTGACCTAGTGCATGATGTCAACAACTATCCTTTGTTGTCATGTGACGTCACAAAAACTCGTGTACTTTACTGTCTGCTCTTATGACTCCCTACACAAACACTGCATCTCTCTGTGAAGACTGCCACACTGTGGTATATATATGGATGTTCCAATTAACCAGGTTGACAAAAGTTAGGATTCTTCAAGAATTCCAAAAGTTATTACGAATCAGATCCCCGAGACTCAGGGATTTGAAGATTTTATTGAAGATATTATCTGAAGAAAGGCGTAGCTTACTGAAGGCTGGCGTTAATTATAAGGGTGTCACAACCAAGGACATGTGGGATCGACCAATCATCATTTTGTTCTAACAATATATTTTTTTTACTTTCATGACAGTAAAATGTTGTGATTACAAATTTTTGTGTTGAATTCATTTATTGAATTCATTGATTACATTACTGCACCCAGCTTAAGGTTCATTATGGTAAAATGCACTGTTTAACTCACTCATCCTCACAACTCCATAGATATGGTGGCTTACTCAAACGTTGATATGAGATGTACTTAACTTAATTAGTGGATTTTAATTTTAAAGAATTCTCAACAATATTGACAAACAGAAAAGATATTCCAGAAGAGATCTCAACACTGTTAAAGTACATGTAAAGAAATTGTCACCTGATGTGAATGAGTTGAATGTAGGACATTTTTATGAGTATTTCATGTCGTGTTTTAACAAATTGAAAAGACTTTTGATTATTAAAATGAAATATTTAGAATTTCAGATAAGAAATCCTATCTGTCCGACAGGACCACAGATTCATTAGACATAGAGTCAAAATGGCCACATAGTTACAAAAGCTTTGCATTGTGGGTAATTGTGTAGGTCGCAGTGATGTCAGTGAAAACACCCTGTAGGCTGGATCATAATAAACCCATTTTGGGGTAGGTAAAGCAACCCAGCACGTGGGGTTCTACATATAACCCAACAGTGTAACTCAGTGCATGTTGTGTTACATATTGGATCACACAGTTACAGAAATGACGTAAATTTGGCGACATTTAACCAAATTTTTTTATATTATACAGTGATTTGTGAAAAGAGAATATAATTGATTTTTGGCCTTTTTATTAAACATTATGTACATGTGAGATTACAGGAGGAGTTTTATTCAAAATGCAAAATTCAAAATGCTGCCATTAATTCATTTGTTTTGTAGCAAAGCACAGTGAGCACATTAACATTTTTACTATTCACAAATAATAACAAAAAAATTCAATTTATTTCTCAGTTAAAAAAAACATTGTAAGTATATTGAATTAGTTTTCAAATAATATTCAATGAATTTATACAGTCATATACAACAGGCAATATTTATGACAAAAAAAAAAAAAACTGAAAACAGAAACCAGGTCAGCTTTGGCTGTCAGAGCACCTTCTGGAAAAACATATTTACAAATTCCAAAATTTCAGTGTTATGTTTTAATGCATGTATAATCTTTCTGAAGTATTAGTCAAATATTAAGTATCTTCCTGGAAATTAAGGGAGGAAGATATATATGGGTGCATATATTCTGATCGTCAAACATTTCTGAACACCATATATATTTGAGAATTTTTGGGTTCAGACTTACAGTCCACTCTCGTAACTAGATACTTTTCCTGTTAGTATCACTCTAGCTACTGAATAATTGGAAGCTGAATAATATGATGGATTGCTTTTCTATATGAATAACTGAAAAATAAGTGGGAGTAAAATTGAGAGTTTAAAAAGTGGTGGCTTTATAAACACTCTAAAATGAGGATTTATTTTAATGGGAACAATCTATACCTTGATCAGTAATATCAGGTACTTGTAGCTTATTATTACAGTCATACTAGCATGTATGTATCTGTAGGCTTAATTTGCTTATGGTTCCCATTAGGATCTGAGACTTAATAATCCTTAAAAAAAAAAAAAAGATTTCGGTATCTCTGGTAGAACACTTGTTTTAATTTTCTCCTTATTAAATTCTTGTTCTGTACCTTTTTCTGTGTGGTACTAATAGTAATGACGCTCTAATTAAACAAACTCCAAGTGTTCAAAAACTTTTGACTGAAGTGTACATGGCTTATCTTTGAACATTGTTAGCAGCCAGATGTGTGATCTTTCAAGGGCTTGCCAGCAGGTGTTTGCGATGTGTGGCGCCCTCCTCTGGGGAATGTTTGTGTATGCCCTGTTTCTCCTTTTTCTGGGATGCTCCTAAGCAGGAGCTCTTCCATGGGTGGCCTTGAGCTCAGGCTTTCTCTCTCCTTCGAGTTCCTCCACTTCATTCTGCGGTTTTGGAACCAGATCTTTACCTAGAACAGGGCAAACAGCATAAGCTATAGGATTTACATCCTCAAAAACAGACAAAATAAACATAGTATACACTCTTAAACAAGGAACGTCATTACAATTTTTTTTTTTGATACAACCATTTAAACATGAAAAATATTTTGCCTGTTTAACATTTGTAGAGTTCGTAGTAGTATAATAAACCAGACTGATCACAGTGTTGCTACAAGAGTGGCACATTCCTGTTATTTTACTCTAAAAATATGCCTGTGAAAGCTTTCAGTCATTCAGCTCATGTAAGTCCTAATGACTGCACTTGTACTGACTTCATGAAGAGATTTGATGAAGCCTTTCATTCAAGAGGCTTCATCAGTTCCAATAAACAGTGGAGAAATCATTAGAGAATAATTGATGAAGCATCTTGTGTGAACAGAGAAACTGTTATTATTATTATTATTATTATTATTATTATTATTATTATTATTATATCTCATTTTCGAGTCATATTGTAATATCCCACATAAACACAATTAAATCATAAACCGTAAATTTCATGATGTGACTCTGGAATCAGATATTGAGATAACCATGAGATATTGACAATAGCAATTGAAGCTGTACACGAATTTTTATGAATTTGTACAGTGAACATTTAAACAATACATACAAGAGAATGTGAATAAAAAAGGAGAGAACATCTGTATTGATTTAAAATGAGGCATCAGACACACAGACACACACACAAAATGTAGAAGTGTAGATATTTATCTGTATAGACAGGCTGCAGTGTGTTTCACCTGTGTTTCCTTCAGACAGAGTTCTGTGGCCAGTCGGTTGCGATCTGTCTTGCTGATATATTTCTGTCTGCGAAACGTTTTCTCAAGTTCTCTCCTCTGCTGCTCAGAGAACACAGCTCTCCTCAGGATTCCTCTGTGTTGTTTAGGGCATTGGCCTGAACTCCATACTGCAGGGCTTGTCCCTTCTGAGAGAGAGAGAGAGAGAGAGAGAGAGAGAGAATAATGTCAAATGTTTGTCTCTGTGTACCTGAACAAGTAGCTCTTTGTATTATGTGGTCTTTCAGCAAGTTTCCAGAAATCATCTGTTGCAATTTAACCCTTAAGATCCAGTTTATTATTCAGTTATTCATCTTCAGTAAGTTCTATGAATTATTTACTATCCGCAATTAAATTAATATAAAAAATGATGTAGTCACAAGAGTAAGGACAGAGGTTGCAGGTATAAATGGGCTAGCAGAGAAATCAGTATAATATTTCATTTTTGGCATTAACATCAAATTATTTGTTGTTAGCAAATGTCTTAAGGTATATTATTTTGGATTGTTGTGGAACCCTGCACCCTAACACCACCAATGATTGTGAAAAAAAATACACTAAATGGTATGAAGGAGCAAGGTTAGGACAGATTTCTTTCTAGCTCCGACTGTAGATTCATGCAGCCTAACACTGACAGTTGTTCTGGGTGTAGTAAATGCAAACAACGTGGATTATTTATTTATTAATTATAACATCACTGTTTTCCCCAAAAAAAATATGTTTGGAGGAGAAATTAAATGTTGATAGTCTGAGCACTTATTGTCCAATCAAACCACAAATTGCACATAAGGACAGATGACAGAACCCTAAGTTTATTGGGTTTGTTTGTTTGTTTGTTTGTTTGTTTCAATAAAAGGGTTACAGATTTTCTGTTAATCCTCTGAATAGAACACATGCCATGAACCCAGTAGAAAAAATGAGATGGAATATTATATTCCTATATTTGATTATAAATATTTGTTATCCATCATTGTAAGGTATGTAGTCATAAACATAACACACCCATCACACCCATATGTGGTTCTTTCCCAAACTGTTGCCACAATTGTCTAGAATGTCTTTGTATGCAGTAGAATTAAGAATTCCCTTCACTGGAACTAAGAGGCCCAAACCTGTTCCAGCATGATAATGCCCCTGTGCACAAAGCAAAGCCCATAAAGACATGGTCTGCCAAGGTCGTATTGGAAGAACTCGAGTGGCCTGCACAGAGCTCTGACTTCAACACCACCAAACGACTTTGGGATGAACTGGAATGCTGACTGCACCCCAGACCTCCTCTTCTAACATCAGTGCCTGAAATCACTAATGCTCTTGTGTCTGAAAGCACAAATCCTCACAGCCACGGTCCAAAATCTAGTGGAAAGCCTTCTCAGAAGAGTGCAAAAGGGGGGCTAAACCTGAAAGGGGATGTTCAGCAAGCACATATGGGTGTGATTGGTCAGGTGTCCGCATACTTTTGTCCATATAGTGAATTACATTATTATCATCATTACATATTGCATACCCCTATACATTTTTAGGGTGTAACTTTTATAGGGAGTAACACATGTCTATTATAATGTGTGTGTGTGTGTGTGTGAGAGAGAGAGAGAGAGAGAGAGAGAGAGAGAGAGTCATGACCAGTCAGTGATAGAGAAATAAGAGGTCTAGTGGTCTGGAAGCAGCAATCCCACGCTTTTTTAACCACAGGTGCAGCTTGACAAAAAAGTCAAGCACCACAATTTCTCCCAATCTATTCAACAATACCTCCTTAATCTGTCCAACAAATCGCCGCACTGACCACCTTCGTAGCAGAGGGTAAGACTGTTAGTCACGCTCCTAGTCCGTTATTTGGGATCAATGGTTTCCACTTAAACGCTCTATTAGTGGGTCAACTCACGAGCGGGCTGCTTATTCCCCCTCTCTCTTTTGTAGCCCCAAATCTCCTTTGCGCTTTAACAAAAGAAATGCTTCTTGCCATTCCTCTGCTGTCCCTTCAGCAACCAGTTATCCCTCACTCTATCTCTTCCCTTACAGGTACACAGACTCTCTCTATGGGAAGATGAGCTCCAATAAGTCTATAAAAGTCATCCCAATTGATCGCATTATTCCTCCCCATAGAGGGAGTCTGGAATGGACAGAGAGCAGCACGTGAAAAGAGAAGGCGGATTTTCAAGCCTCGGCTTTTTATCAGATACAACAAAAAGGCTGCAGAAGTGTTCCCTCCTTCTTTCTACATAGGAATGTAGGTTTGCATTGTGTCACTAGAAATTGCCCTTCTCAGTGATCTGACACCAGTTTTGTGGGGTCCCTTAGAATGTCTGAGCTTAAGATTTGGGAATGGTTCACTGCTCCGGGATCAGTATAGAAAGGCAACGTAGAGTTCATTGCTGTGGTGAAAAATGGCAGTGGGGTCGCGTGTGTGCAGACTGACTGAAAGAGCTAATTGGTCATGGGGCAAAGCAGCATTGTGTGTCTGGGGGGTGCTGTGGGAAAGTGTCAAGCCACTAAAAAGTTTTCAGAGGATTTTTTTCTCCAAGGCAGAGGGTATGCAAGAGGGTGGGTAGGTGGGTAACATTTAGCTACCTCACTTGTCAAGCTTTATAGGACATTCATATCAAGCCTTTTCAGGTATCATCAATGTTATAAACTCTGCGTATAAATCTTTTGCCATATCCTGTATACCTCTGCATGAAGATTTCAGAGATGATCTCCATTTTTTTCCACTTTACTCTAAATAAATGACTAAACACATCACTAAATTGAATCCTTTAAATACAATTTTAAATCGATTTGTGAACTTTGCTGCAGCTACTTCAGACATTAGAGAGATGGCATGGCAGAGCATTCAGGCTGACTGGAGCTCACTGAAGAATGGGTCTGGTCATTATGGTGCTCTTAATATCAATTGTAACCTACTCTGGCAGAAAACAGGAGGTGTGGTTTTATTGTGCGCTCTCTCTATCGCTCTCTCTCTCTCTCTCACTCTGAGTGTGTGTGTGTGTGTGTGTGTGTGTGTGCGCGTGTGTGTGGTACACGGTAATAAAAGCATTCCCCCCTACTAAATAGGCATGATTGATGAATAAGCTATAGCTATGCAGTGCTGTGCATATTAGAGAAGAATTAGCTATTAGTTATAGAAACACTCACTTTGTGTGTGTGTGTGTGTGTGTGTGGGAGGATAATATACTCACTGCAGAGGAGAGGCGGAGAGCACGTCAGTGGGCTGGAGCCACCATAACATGGGTGAACGAGAGGAGAAGCACACAGCAGTACACCGCTCAACACTGCTTCAGAGAACAGCAGAATAATCACAGAGTGTCTTTTTGAAATTTTTTCTTGTCCAGTGAAAATATAGTATAAAAACAGTAAAGCAAATGTAAAGTTCTCAAACCCAAGACTACTTAAACATTAAACTTTTATGTGTAATATAGAAGTAATACATACTGTGCATCCTTACACATACACAGTATATAAGTTGAAATGATTAGAAATTATATTCCCAGAAACATTGTAGCTCAATGATCATTGTTAAGTGCTTGAGCAAGCACCACATTGTACACTCTCTCATTCTCTCTCTTGATCAATTAATATAAATTAAATTTATGCTGCTTTTGGGATGCTGGGCCCTAATGTGTTGTACTGTTTCCACTAAATTTTGTCATCATGATCCAGCAGTTTCTCATAATTGCAATTTTATAAGAATTCAACTTCTCAAGACTCCACTTTGTATGAAAAGTTATGAAAGATAATGTTAGGTTTGGGGTTGTTGGGGACCAGTTCTTTCATTTTTATAAAATCCATACTCCTCACTCAATCAAGTTCTTACAAAGTTTACATGAGATCAGGTTCTAACAATCATATATTCAAATTTCACTCTTTCTTTAACTCTTTATTGCTCCCATCCACAAACACATGGATATTTCTCTGTTTTGGATATATGATTTTAATGAAGTTTCAATAATATAATGAAATTAATAAAGAAAACAAATTTAAAAAACAAGTTTGGAATATTAACAAAAATGAAAATTGTTTACTCATAGCCATTTGATGCAACAAAATGTTATGTACATGAAGAAGCTTTTCAAATGAAATTTTTTGTTAAATCATACTTAAAGAATTATTAGTCAGTTGGTGATCCAAAAAAATATATATCGATCTTTGTTATTAAAAAGATGTGATTAAAAAAAGTCATAGAAGCATAATTTTATACTGCTTGACAGTGAACTTTACCAAACCTGATAGCAACGTAAAAAGGTTTGTTATGAATTTTAGCTAGTTTTAGTTAATTAAGTTAAGGTGTAATGTATATAATAAAGATTCAGGCTTGAAAATCCATGGTTTTATAGTTTAAGCAATTATTATTTATAGATTAAAATAATAATAACTATTATAGCTTAATTACCTGTGGTACCATAATTATATGATTTACATATTATCTAATTTACATATCACAACTTGATAAAACTTAATAATAATCTTCAGATAGACTAAAAATAGCAACAAAAAGAACATTAAAGTACCTCAGTAGTAATCACAAGAATTTTCATTGTCTTGTTTGTTAGTGAAAAATGTTGGTTTTAAACCAAACAAGTCACTGGGTTTAAAATTATTTGGAAATAGCTGAAAGGTACACTGTAAGCCAAATCACAAACAGTATAACTGCACTCAATCTCTGAGATATTTAACTCCAGTAAACAAAAGAAAGTGGAACTGTGTTTAAATAGTGAAATTATACTACAAAAGTATTTAGTAGTAGTAGTAGTAGTAGTAGTAGTATTTAGAGGCATTATATTTGTGATGGTTTTAGAATAAAAAAAGAAACATTACAAATTTAAAATAAGACCTGTTGTGTCAGATGTTGCAAAATCATTAATATTGCATTTATTAGTTACTGACACCTGTTTCAGTAGCTCATGCCACATACACAGTTCTCAAATACTCATAATTGCCTACATTTAAATGAAGACATGATGCCACCACTGTATGCCACCCTACCTGAACGTGTCTTGAGTGTCTCTCTCTCCATCTCTTGGGGAGTGTTACTCGGCTGAGCATGTGAAGCCACCCAGGAACTTTTAGGAGCCAGTCCCAGTGGCCCACACACCAGAGTAGAAAGGTATCTTTTCTGGCTGGCAACAGGTATGACCTGGGCGGGGGGTGATTTATTGTCAGGACGAAGCAAATTATCAATAAGAAAACTCTTCCCAGAATTGCCAAATCCAAGATGCCGTGATGGAGATTCAGCCATTGCTCTCCACTTCCCCCTTTACCATGAATTTGCTCCTTCTGAGTCGGATCCAGAGCTCTTCGAAAGTTTGTCCCAACTACTAACATTTTCCTGAAAGACCGACAGGGTAAACTTCATTAAAAAGCAGAAAGAAAACAATAACTCCTTTCCCTCTTTTGCTCTTGGGTGTGCGTTGCTGTGTCCTGATTGGCTGAGTTCCTCCAGTGTGATTGTGAAAGGCGATAAGAGTGGAGCCTTTCTGGTGGACAGAAGGTGGGACCACTTCATTCATTATGTCAAAGTGGCCATTAAATGATAGACATTGGAGACAATGGACTCCTGACCAAAGTTTAACTTGCACACGAAACAGAGTCCTGGAGCAGTAAATAGTTGTGTCTTTTTCTGAGGCACTTATTCAAAAGCCCATCAAGAGTCAGCCCATAAACCTATCCTCCTCACAGTCTATCACTTCTTATTATAAACAACTCCATTGCCTGTCATTTTATAGCTGCATACGATACAGATTTATCTGCTATCACATATTTTTGACAAAGACGAAATGTCAGATTATATAATCTAAAACTTTTATTTGAATCTCTATCTCAGTTGCACCACTTTGAGATAAGTCAGTTCTAGTCCACTTCACCACATGCATTCATATCTGACAAGAAAGTGATTTTATCAACATGACAGCTGATCCCTTATTCCATATATTCCCTGTCAGTCGCTGCTTGTCACATGTAGCTACAAGATGAAACTACAAGATAAAAATGACTGAGGAAGTTGTCAAGATTATATTTCATGCGTGAACTGAAATAAGTCCAGTTTGAGATAGACACTGACAAATAGAAAAGCCTAAAATGTAACTGACATGAAAAGATAGTGGGGCTTGCTATGGGTCTAAGCCTGTTTCACATACTGCACTGGGTAATAATGATATATCTAATTTATTTACTTATTACTTATTACAACATCCTAATAAAAGTTTTTTATTTCCTAAATCTAAGTGAAGTCATCCTCCAGTCTTGCAGTACTTCTTGTTTAGCTGCCATAAGTGCGAACAATAGTCACTGAAGTAAATTTCACATAATTTGATAAACAATTGTGTGCCATCACAAATGTAGCAAATAATTCTACCACTGAGAATATATACGAAAAGCCAGAATAACCCAACAAACTGCTAAACATTATGGCAGCTCGTAAGTTCACTTCAATAACTACAGTGAAGTGCAGTCAGTATGAAACCATTCTTTAAGTAAGAGTCCTTTTGAACAGCACCAGGGTCTCCAGCAGGGCAAAAGTGAGCAGAAACAGCGCTGGCTAAACAGAGCCCTAAACAGGCATGTCCCAGTGCAAGGGGCGCTGGGGGATTTCTGTGGGGTAAAACATCACCTCATGCTGGGCATGGTAATCAGCCTGGACAGCCAGGCCCTTTGTGCCTCAGCCACAGAGCCAAAGGGCGCTTGTAATCAAATTTGCAGTTTTATCCCCCTCACTGGTGGAGGACCTGCCGTCTGGTGATGAATATGTAATGTGTTTACGGTTAACTATGAGGAGTTGCTCAACTGTGGTGGGCTTTTGGGTGGATACTAAGACAGGATTAAGTTATGCCTGATATGGAGTGAGAGAACGAGCAGCAATGAAACACACACATCTTCATTTCTCAGTTCTTGGCTTTACACAAGAAAGGACTGCACACTGTAAATCAGTGTTATGTAAAGTAAATATAAAAGAAGGGATGTGATGTACTGAGAATTCAGCAAGCAGTTCATATTATTACCGGTAGACAAGAAATAAGGAAAAATGAGGACATATTTATCACTAATTAAAATGCATGTAATGCGTGTAATGCACGTAATGAGATCAGAACTTATATACATATTCTGTCAGAAAAGTTCCAAAGTTCCATGTTTGGTGTAACTAATCTTTCCATTTGCCTCAGAGTACACTGCAAAATAATCCCATAAAACTTGAAACACATAAAACTCATCTCACATTCTTTCCCTCATGCCAGATATCAAGTGTCTCTCAATCACTTCCACGGTGCATGGCTTTGCCACATGAGAACGCCAAAACTGTTGTCCTATTATGATCTCTGAGCTCTCAAACACTGGTTCATGTGAATCCATCTGAAGTCCCTCGCCATTTTTTTCAAGACAAATGAAAGAAAATAAGAGGCCTCAAAGAAGAGACATAAAGAGCGAGCTCAGATCCAGTGCTCAGTGGACCAGCTGTGAGAGGTCTCCTTCTCCTTTTCTCTCTCCGACCCCTTAAAAACAGAGCGCACTCAATAGCCTTTCCCCCACTGGCACTTCATATTGTCAATGGTGGGCCAGACTCCATGAATTAGAGGGGACAATGCGGTGAAGCCTGGCACTGAGGCGGCTTTTTGTGGCGCAGCACGGAAGTTTCTAATGTGCTCTCTCCCTATTGTGTCTATGGAGTCATAATGAGGTAGCAAAGGAGAATGAATTGCAGCAACCCTGTTCACATTTGCTAGCCGCTCACACACATACACACACAGACCCACACACAAAGACTTCTGTAGTTTGGGAGACCCAGAGGGATGATGCCACATTCCCAATGTGCACAATAAAAGAGAGCTAGGACAAAGTAATGTGAACAAAATCATATAAGGGTAGCAGGAAGTGGAAAAAGGACATTAAAATGAACAGGGTGGTTAAAAACTTAAAACAACATTGAAACATAATAACACAAGGTGGTTAGATTACTAATTATTGACATTTCTTTTTTGCTCAAAACTCAATCTGGTGTCCATTTCACCAATAAATGACAACAAAACTGTAAAGAAAAATGTTGCGAGTAAATGTTAGCATTTTTTAAATGACCATGTACATCTGAATGTTCTTTTTTTGATACATAATAAAAAACACAAATGTATATATACACCGATGTGATGGAAGCAGGAAAAATGGGTAAGTGTAAGGATCTAAGCAACTGTGTCATAGGCCAAATTGTGATGGCTAGACAACAGAGTCAAAGCATCTCCAAAACGGCAGGTCTTGTGGGGTGTTCCTGGTACGTGGTGGTTAGTATCTACCAAAAGTGGTCCAAGGAAGGACAACCAGTGAACCGGTGACAGGGTCATGGGCGCCCAAGGCTCACTGATGCACGTGGGGAGCGTAGGCTAGCCTGTCTGGTCCAATCCCACAGAAGAGTTACTGTAGCATAAATTGCTGAATAAGTTAATGCTAGCTATGATAGAAAGGTGCCAGAACACACAGTGCATGAGCATCAGAACTGGACCATGGAGCAATGGAAAAAGGTGGCCTGGTCTGATGAATCACATTTTCTTTTACATCGTGTGGATGGCCGGGTGCATGTGCGTTGCTTACCTGGGGAAGGGCTGGCACCAGAATGCACTATGGGAAGAAGGCAAGCCCCAGAGGTTTGCCAGCTGATGCTCTGGACAATGTTCTGCTGGGAAACCTTAGGTCCTGGCATTCATATGGATGTTACTTTAACAAGTACCACCTACATAAACATTGCTGCAGATCAAGTATACTCCTTCATGTTAATGGTACTCCCTAATGGCAGTGGCCTCTTTTGAGCAGGATAATGTGCCCTGCCACACTGCAAAAACTGTTCAGGAATGGATTGAGGAACATGACAAAGAGTTCAAGGTGTTTACTTGGCCTCCAAATTCCCCAGATCTCAATCCGATCGAGCGTCTGTGGGATGTGCAGGACAAACAATCCAATCCATGGAGGCCCCACCTCACAACTTACAGGCAGGTGGGCTTACTGTTATGGCTGATCAGTGTATAAATAATAAGAAATGAGAGGAGCATGACTGCAAAGAACTGGCATCCCATTCAGGGTGTACTCCTACTTCATACCCAATATTCCCAGGATAGGCTCTGGATCCTGACCAGATTAAAGCAGTTACTGAAGATGCTGAAGATGAGTGAGTGAATGAAAAGAGGGACATGTTAGATTGGAAAAGAGACAAGCAGACCCAAAACTTACAGTTGGAGAAATGTTTTTATTTAAGCTTCACTATAGGCTACATTTAGGTGTTACTCCTCCTTACTGTTTCAAACTAACTCCCCTCTTATTCCCTGGTACATTATTTAAAACCCTGTGGGCCTGTAACCAGTAGTGCCACTTTAAACATAATTCTGGTGGACAATAGCTAAGGCTAACTCTAGATATTCCTCAGAAATCACATTAGTAGTCTGCACTAAATTGTGTCTTTGGCTTCTGAAGTATTACTGTACCACCAATGTTATGTGTTTGTGTGATCTTATCGTAGCCATAAGACCATAGATGCTTTATCTGCTAGCAGTAAAGAGTATTATGAATAATAAAGACATTTCCAGCCATGTGACGTTTTAAACATTTATTAAACATCCACAAAAATCAGGTGTGGGTTTTATCATGCTGGAAGCAGCCATTAGAAGATGGTAAATTGTGGCCATGAAGGGATGCACATGGTCAGCAACAATACTCAAATAGGCTGTGGCATTCAAATGATGACTGATTGGGATTGATGGCCCCAAAGTGTTCCAAGAAAACATTCCCCACACCACCTCCACCAGCCTGGACTGTTGACACAAGGCAGGTTGGGTTCATGGATTCATGCTGTTGGCACTAAATTCTGACCCTACCATCTGTGTGACTCAGCAGAAATCGAGATTCATCAGACTAGGCTACGTTTCCATCCACAGAGCTTCCACTTACTTGATGTTTTTTCTTTATTACACCATTCTGAATAAACTCTAGAGACTGTTGTGTGTGAAAATCCCAGGAGATTAGCAGTTATAGAAATACTCAAACCAACCCATCTGGCACCAACAATCATACCACAGTCAAATCACTGAGATCACATTTTTTCCCCATTCTGATTGTCATGTGAACATTACTTGAAGCTGCTGGCCCTACCTGGCTTATTAGATAATTGCATGAATGAATAGGTACAGGTGCTAATAAAGTGCTCTGATAATTGTGAGTGTATGTAGAAACAGTGTAACATGATAGCTTTGGATAGTCATACATGCTGCAGTGCTTTCTCTAAATCAGTGGTTCTCTGTAAGATTGCTTCTCTGTAAGCAGGATCTCTGAATCCTGATTCAGCTAAGCTTTATTTTATTATCAAATGAAATAAATGAGGCCAGTGTGAAAATATTTTTAGATGACATTTATTCATATTCCGCTTACAAACACCACAGGACACACATAAATACACTAATACTTGGATAGAAAATATTATCTTTTTACAAAGCCTTTACTCAAAGGCTCGATATTTACAAAAAACTATCGGAGTGCATTAATTTCATGTGCTCAGAAATCGGAGCGCAAATTTTCAACCAGAGGAGAGAAGTGAAGCTCCAAAACCATTTTACGGTATTTGGCAGACACCCTTAGCCAGAGCGACTTACATTTATCTCATTTACACAACTGAGCAGTTGAAGGCCCTGCTAAAGGACCCAGCAGTGACAGCTTGGCAGTCCTGGCATTTGAACTCATTACCTTCCAATCAGTAGGCCAACGTCTTAACCACAGTGCTACCACTGCACCATCCTCCTGTTCAAACACCAGTTCATTCTGCACAGTTTCTCGTCACCTTAAGGTCTTCCTCTCCTCTGTAACTCTGTGTATAATGTCCTCAGCACTTGTGATGTTTCCACTTGCGGGTAGCGGCGGCTATGTGCAGGTCCTTCTTTAGCCAGGGGAAGAGACGTGCGAGCTCCACGGTGCCATCAGAGCGCATCGTGCCTGTGATCAGGTACAGCTGCGCGCGGCCAGGCTTCACCAGCGTATGCGCACAGCGCAGGTTCAGCAGAAGCCATTGCTGAAGCAGGTTGGCGGTGTCGTATGGCAGCAGAGGGCCACGCTGGATGAACTCCACCTTTCCCTCCACCTCCAGCTCCGGCTCTGAAGAGGCCACACGGCGACGGAACAACTTGGCTTTAATGGCTGCAGGGAAAGAAAGAGTCATTAATAAGCAAGTTCTTACCACCAGGATACACTCTCAGAAGTAAAAGTACCAAACAACTCTTCTTGTACCATCAAGGAACATTTTTTTCCCCTTTAGGAAGGTGCATTAGAGTAAAGCTTTACAGGTAGATCAACAGTCCTTAAGGTCCAATTATGTACCTTAAATTACTTTTAAAGGTAGACTATAGTCACATTTCCAGGTGAAAGATACATACTAAAGGTACAAACGATGTTACTCCAATGACAAGGAAAACTACAGTTTGTTAAAAGTTTAATTAATTATGTTGCCAAACTGGACAGCTTGTCTACTTACTGTTAAATCCCTTCACAATTCTGTATAGCTCATACTACATTCTATAAATGTACTATAAGATGGAATAATAAAAACAAACAGACGGTCTAAGAAAAATGTTAGGCATACTACCCAATCTGACAATGCTGGTGGTGCAATATAAGCCAATACTTCTAAACACAGCATGTTTTCTTGACAGAAGTCTGCTATAATGTTCTCATGATTTTGCTTACCAAAGTCAGTGAGACAAAGGGCATCCATCACCATCTTCAGAGAAGGAAGCTCGTCTACTAGAGGACATGTCTGGCACATAGGCTGGGGAAGTTCTGGAAAAGAAAAGACAGGCATGATTGAATGGAACGTGGAATAACACCATGATAGAAGTAAAAAAAAATGTTAGGATTATTCAACAAAAATAAAATGCACTTCTACCTAGCACATTAGAGAAGTCTAGGGAACTGACCTTTAGAGAACCTGCTGATATGCTTGGGCAGTGGGGTGAGACACATGTCGTCCTGAGCAGGGAAACGATCACAGTCCAATTCTTCAGGCCATGAGTGGCCATGGCAGGCCAGGACCGGGGCACAGCTGTCCCTCACAGCCAAACACAGACTTCGGCAAGGCTGGATAAACCTTCAGATAGGACAAAATTGTGCATGGTTATCTCATGAGCTTGAGAGAAAAGATGTAAATTGTACACCTACAAATGTAGGTGATTTAAGTAGAGGGATAGTAAGACTATAACAGTACAAGAAGTCTAAGAAGCAACAGGCTCCCAAAAAAGATAGCGGATAACATCTAAAAGATATAGGATACTTACGTGTCCAGACAGACAGGAGCAATAAGGGAACAGATGAAGGTCTGAGCCTGAGGGTGGCACCCTGTCTGCAGCAGGGAACGCCAGTCATCAGAGCGTGGTACTACCTCACTCTCCAGGCTGCTGTCGCCCAGAAAGTTAGGCAGTCGCATCTCTGAGTAGCCCACGTCGTGACATACACTCAGCTGGCGAGGTATGGGCACGCAGCGGGTGGACTGGCCCAAGTCAAAGGCCCCGATCTGGGCCACGAGAGTGAAGGCAAGCAGGGTAGCAAAGAGAGCCATATTTCCAGAGAAGACGATGGTCCTGTCAGAGAGAAGGTCTTGTGCTGAGGATAAAGGCTGGTAGACTGATGCCGAGTGAGGATCTCTTGGTTTATATACAGTGAGAGCAGACTCAGCCGGGGTTGTTATCAACGACCTATCAAACAGGCGCAGACGACGCGTCAAGCAGGAGATAACAATGTGCAGACGCAGGGGGAGAGGGAGAAGGAGGGGGCATTAAATAAACAATCAGAGACTTAGGGTACTTGATCCCTCTCAGCCCATTAAATGATGCACACTGTAGAAACCGGTAGGATATAGTTTAAAAGGTAAATTTCTCCATTTTTTTTCAAAAACCTCAAACAAAACAGTATCACTGTTTATTAAATTCATTAGATAAAGTATGACCAGAATAAGGAGTAATTAATTACAATAATTCAGAAATCCTTGTTACCTGTACTGATAAATGTCTTTACAAATGCAATGCATTTATTTTTTAAGTATTTATCATGAATAAAACAATGGAAATATAATGCATGAGCCCCAAATGTTGACTTCAGGAATGAACACAAGCTTGCCCAGTAGCTACACAGCAGAAGAGGAATATAGCAGGCCATTTTCTTTGTTAAAAAAAGAAGAGAAAAAAATCATTAAAGGAATGACAACTGAAAGACACTATGCACAGACATATTTTATTTAAAGGAATTATATCTCAGGTGTAAAATAATAGCTTCTTGTCCTGTAGGGAGGGGGCTAGTGGACAGACAGGCAGTCTCCTAACTGATGACAGTTCCTCTGTCTCCCCAATGTTAATTTGAGCTTCCCTGACCCAAGAGACTTCACCATACAGCCTGTCTCCCATTAGAGCAGCCTTGTCTGCAGTCTACCTGACCACTACGCCACCTTTGATCTAACGAAATAGGGAGCCATTCATATTCAAATGTTAAATGGGACACCACTTAGCTACTGTGCCCTCCCTAATCCTTACATGCATCAGCTTACTGTCCTACATGACGGACTTGGCTCTCATTATGTAGAGCAATGGATTATCCCACATTAGCCAACAACTCTTCTTCAGTATGTCTTAAGCTTTAGTATTAATGGCCTATTCTATCCTTAGAATGTTTCTCAACGAGTTGCTCCAACTCAGGGGGTTTATATGTACAACTTAAATTGTTCATACATCCAAACTAGAGTAACTTAGGTTTATCTCTACTGGCCATATATATTTAGAAGTTTCCTTCATTGATCATTAGTTGACCAAAGACTCTGAAGACACCACTGAAAAATTCAGGCCCTTTTTACACAACAGGTGTGTGTAGTAGAAAAGTTTCATGCCATAAATGTCTCCTACCTACAGCTTGTATATTGCTCTGTCTCCAATATATAAAGCTTCCAAGAGTCAGAGGCCTCCAGCTGCGACTGTTACCATCTATATGAGAACTTTATTCCTGGCCCCAGTTTTCAGACAAGGACCCAAACTAAAGTACTCAATGAAAGCAATCAGGCAGAGTAGACGGTGTGATTATTGTTAGAACTAGTGGTGCCATTTGAAGTGAATTAGGGGGGAAAGTTAGCCATGCCACCATGTGCCTTCTCCCAGTCTCCCAGTCCTTCATTGCTTGAGTCTCCAGCCCTGTCACCCCGGCCCCAGCCTCGATGGGCCCTTTACTGCCCTGGCTCAAGGTGGTGTAGACGGCAGTTAGCAAGGGGACCTAACTGGGCAATTAGAGACACAGGCCCATTTTGGAAAACAATAGAGCCCCCCCTTCTATCATTGTAATCCCCCCAGGAGCATGTTTGTCTATCTAATAGCTCTCCTGCCCCTTTTTAGGTATTATGTTTGTGTTGTTAATGTATGGCCAGCCTATAGAACACTAATGGGACCCATACAAGCATGTCTGTCAAAGCAGTGGTAACATCTTGATTTCTTTATTTTTTCGGTTACAAATCGCATTATGCACATCATGGATATACCATGGATAGTGTGGCATCATGGAGCTGCAGATAAATTATCAAAACTTAACAGGTGATAAGGATTAGGAACTACCATTGGAATTAATCTCTGTCTGCTTATCTATATAAATCATGTAAATATTTTGACCACACACACACACACACACACACACACACAACTGATCTACAAGCAAGATTTTGGTTTCTTGGCATATACCATTGGTATAGACAGTTTTAAAGATTAAAGTTCCACATCAAACGTGACATAAACCAGATGATCATAGACATGCTAAAAAGATAACTGGTAACTGATTCAAGATTGAAGCTAAAATTATAGATCTTAATAAAAAAAAAATTATAGCTCCTAGTAAAAAAGAAAAAAAAAAAGGATGTAAATATTACCTAAATGAACACAAATCTGATCAGTCTCAGTTAAGGGTACCGGGAGCCCAGTGGACCCATAAACACAAGCACAACACTGAGACACACACCTGAGTGTCAGACTGGTTTCAAACAGCTAACTCGCACCAGAGTTTTACATCAAAGAGCAGTCATGCAGTCAGGCCTTCTCTGATAAAAGCAGTCTCCACCTCAATCATTACAACCTCTCTGACACATACATGTTACATACACTGTACTTCCTTCAGTTTAACTTCTACAAAATGAAAGAATCTCAGCAACTTCTATGCAAAAAGTTGAAATATGTTTGTCCCTCTTTTTACAAAGTGATGTTTCTGACTATATACCCACATGCTGTCGAAAAATTAGGAATATACCTAATATATACCTAGGAAAAAAAAAAAAAAAAAACACAACAAAATTATCTTACAAGTTACTTTACAGATCCCCACGTCTAGTCTCTTGGTGTCTTTCTCCACTGTCTCTACAAATAGTTATTGGCACTCAATTGTCGTATCCAGACTTGGTCATGGAGACGCTGCCACGCCGAGACGTTCAGACACAGGACTGTCTGCAACCTAGAGACTCTTTGACTCTGACAGTGCTCTCAAAACAGAGACTGAGAGACAGACCTTGATGTATGAAACCAGAAAAGTCATTCATTTTAAAAATATGTGAATGAGGTTTGGAGTCAGCATTAACAAGAGAACATCTAGGACTTTCAAGTATCTACTTTTAAACCAAGATGCACACACAACTTATCTTCCTTACCTATTAAAATACGAGTTTCCAGAATTGTATACACCATCATACAGCACCTACAGTTTGTGTGATATGTAATTCTATATTAACACAAATTATATTTTTAAAAAAAACAAACCAAAAAAAAAAACTATGAATATAAATGTAAAAAAGTAAAAGCAGACAGAGGAGAGTTTATTTATTTATTTTTTATTTGATACACAACATGACTCTTTACAGCATATCCAGTTCAGAATTCGGCTTAATACGTGTTTTCCTTCGCTTTAGAAGCAGCCCTTGTGGAGAAAAAAATAATAATAATGACTAAAAAATTAATAAAACAGTAATCTTGATCTAGCATCAACCATTTTATCCACACTAACATCTATCTCTATCTCTCTCTCTCGTTGCGAAAAACTAATTCTGTATTCTAAAGAATCCAGTCTATATAAAAGTTCTACAAAGTTGAAAATGGTACATATAAATTAATATATATATATATAGATATATATATATAGATATATATATTAATTTATATGTACCATTTTTTTACATATATATAAAGGTTCTACAAAGTTGAAAATGGTACATATAAATTAATATATATATATATATAGATATATATATATTAATTTATATGTACCATTTTCAACTTTGTAGAACTTTTATATAGACTGGATTCTTTAGAATACAGAATTAGTTTTTCGCAACGCCTGACTCTCTAATAGCAAAGCTGAGAGCATAAGAGACAAACCTATCAGCAGCTCGCAGGGAGACAGGAGGGTCACAGCCAAGGAAAGCCCCATTCTCATAGGTGTACTGCAGCAGTGCATGAAAACATGGGTCCTGTAACATGACATTAAACAGACATGGACAGCTTCAGGCACAAAGAGATGTTACAGAACATGTTTATTAGTGTTTATAATCTGCTTTGAATTCCTGAACCTCTGGACAGATGTAGGGCAATACTACCTTGATCAGGACGTGTGGGTTGCCGATGATGATAAGAAGAGCTTTCGGTCGCGTGATGGCCACATTGAAGCGTTTGGGGTTGGACAGAAAGCCCAGTGCACTCTGCAGATCGTTGCTTGGTAGCGCCTCATTGGAGCGCACCTGAGGATTTAGAATTATGCTGAAACCGAAGCATAACTAAAACAGCACAATCAAGGTCTTTTTCAGAAATATATTTTTATACAGTTTAAAAAAAACAATAATTTTTAAAACTCTTCCAGATCATTTCCATGACTTTCATATAGTACTGCTTATGGAAAGTAATCTTAGAATGAATCGTATGCAGACAACCTAAATGTAAGTCAAAAACACAACTCCTGATAACCGCTTATTCTCACACACACACACACACACACACACACACACACACACACACTTCCTCAATAAATAATTTTATCACTTTTATGAAATATTTGAAGTAAAAGATATGGGCTAAGTTACCAGAGATTAGTGGCTGGTTTAGCTGTCAAGTTTAAATTAGTTCAAACCCACAAACCACCAATGAATATACAAAATGACCCAATAGCACATGACTAAAGTTCAGATTTTAAAGCAATAAAAAAAAGCATAACAATTAAGCCCATTTAAAATCCCTCATTTGGTCAAAATTTCATGTATGTTAGTCATTTTCCAGGTCTACTTTTCAAAGTAGATTTCCATCTCAGGGAAATTCGCATAGTAAAACAAAGGTAAATAAATTTATGTAGAGTCACTGCTGCATGCCGAGATCTAGAGTGTTTAAAGTGTGTAAGCAATGTCAGCTAAGAAGAAAATATGCTTAAACGTGCTCTCCCAATGACCTTACTAGTATTTCCACGACAGTTTATCCATCTGCCATCTTTCAGGCAACTCAAGACTTGAAAACTAGACTATAAGTGTCCGTGAGAGCTCTTATCCAAAACCACAGATCTGGTCACTAAATATCTTTTCTGATCCTGTATCAGTCTAGAGTAGGTTTAAGGTCAAAGGGTGTGAAGCAGCATGTTACCGTAGAGAGGATAATGACCAAGAACTCCTGTCCTTGGAATTCCTCAACTGAGCCAACCTTAATGTCAGCAAGCCCAGCCCTGTGCAACAGCACTCGAATCTTTTCCACCTGATGACAGGAATAAGGGGGGAGAGGGGGAAAAAAAAAAAAAAAAAAAAAGGGTTTTTAATGTAGACTGTAAAAGTTCATGCGTACATGTGTAGAGAGCATAAGAGACCTGTTTTTTGTAAGGAGTGATGATGCCAATGTCAGTAGCTGGTATGGGGTTGTAGAGTCTTTTCGCCAGCTGGCAACAGTAAAGCATGGCCTGCACTGCTTCTCCAGGGTTAAACCAGGACGGGTTAGTGCCTTCCCTCATCTCTGTGCCCTGTAGGTGGATACGGAGCAACAAATGGAGTAGATTTTTTAGACTAAATTATGCTTACTAATTGAGAATATGCATGCTTAATGAGAAAAGCAACACGACATCTTGGATCCTAAGCAGTTGTGATGTGAATTTTTTGGTTAAACCACACCATGCCAGGCAACATAATTTAAGCTACATATTGGCAGGAAAGGAAGCTGCACCCTGACTCCATGGAAGATGAGGGGAAAACCCTTGGTAGGAAGGCGGCTCCAGTGACACAGGGAGTCCACGACAGCTCTCTGTGAGCGTACACACAGCTCACCACCGTAGAACAGCCGAGACGGTAACTCCAGTAACACTTCATGGGAGCGGTAGTTATACACCAGCTTAGTCACCTTAAAACAGGAAAAGACTAAAAATTATTATTAAAATTAAAAATAAAAAAAAAATAAATAAATAAAAAAAAAAAAAAAAAAAAAAAACTACAGGTGCTACAAAAGAGATCAGTAGTGTAGCTATCTAATGAGGCTGTTCAATTTATCTAAAGCTAAAGTTTAACAGCAATGACCACTGAATTTACATGAAATAAAATGTAACACTAGCAACATATGAATTTAGTTGCACATTTTCTTTACTACACTTGCAGCAAAGGAAGAGAGTGGGACTATGAGCTGATTTTATGTGTTAATGTTTTATCACCAGTAACGGGTTGTAGCCCTTCTCAGTGCAGGAATACAGAGGGGTGGCCATCAGTCTCTCGAGCAAAGACACTCCCAGTCCAAAAGCTTCAGCAAGTTTAGACTTCACTACTGGACCCAGCTGCTTTGGGTCTCCAGCCAGGACTATCTTTATGAGAGGGGAAAAACAAAAAAAAGCAAAATGCAGACCAAAAAATGTATGCTAAATATTGTATACTGTATTTATCTGCTAGTTGAGCTATATTGTTATTAATACCAATTTAAGTTTCTTATAAACTCATTTTTTTCTGGTTATTTTGCTCAGAATATAGGTACAAAGAATGCATGTCCAACCTGGCCCGTCTTCTCACACACCAGGCCCAGAGGAATCAGAGACTCAGGCTCAGTAGCTTGACCAGCCTCATCCAGAAACACATGAGTAAAATGGCCAACACTAAGGAACCAAACACATGCAGTATTTGTGGAACTTCAGCAATATTAGTGGGATGCCTAGGAAACCTTTCAAAACCGTATAAAATACGGTTGACTAGTGCTCTCCACTCTTGGTAAACAATTTACAATAAATTTACAATAATTTACAATTATTTATCTATAGCACTAGTTCTCACCCTAAGCCAATCTGGTAAAACATGCCAGCGCTGGAGCAGGTGCTGACAACAATACGGTGGAAAGAAGCATGGCGTACATCCTCTCCAGCATGACAGTACTGTCGCAACACCTCAGGGACAGACTGCAAGCATACAGAGCACTAAATCTTTTCCAAACCAAATGACCAGTTTAACAAAGCACATAAAATGTGTATTTAGTAGTTATTACTGCAGTTAACTTGTATTTTTTATTTCTTGGCCTTATTTACTAGTGGTTCAATAAGGAGCTCTGAGGAGAACTTCATGTCCATAAAAATAGAAATAAAATCTACTTTAAGTAAACATTCACAAAAATACAATCACTAAACCTAGTATAAATAAACACAAGGAAAAAAAAAAAAAAAAAAAAAAAAAAAAAAAAAAAAAAAACGAGAACTCTTTAAAACAGCTAAAAATTAGCTGGTCTTTATCAGTGCGCTTGTGGAGACTGCAGTACCTCCTCAATCCTGCAGGTGGCATTGACTCGTGCCAGGCTGGCAGCTTGCAGGTAGCCGCTCTCATGCAGTCGGATACAGACAAGATCTGCAGCGCTGTTAGATGGAGTGCAGACCAAAACACGACTGCCTGGCACACGGTAATACACCTGCATATGCAAGCACTCACAGTTAATATTTTGGACTATATTACATAAATGAGTGAACGAATAATTAAATTGTACCAATAAATAAATAATACAAGTAAAAAGTGAGCGTAAATAAACTTACAAAAAAGACATTCATTCATTTATTTTCCTAATTAACGTATGCAACATGAAATACACCCTGAAATTAAAAATCTTACTTTTACTCATCAAACACAGAAGGGTTAGTGATTTAGTATTTATGGCACTCCCAATTCCTGTTCAATTTTCAACAATTGAGCAGTGAGTGAGTGGACTGACAAGGCAAGTCAGTCATCGCCACTGCAACACTCAGAAGCTCTGGTCAAACAGACAGATAGTTATTCAGAGAACATGTAGGAAACCTCATTTTCATTAATTCAACTTCAGTAACCACTTTATCCTGGTCAGGGTCACAGAGGATCTGTAGCCTATCCAGGGAACACTAGGCACAAGGCAAGAATGCATCCTGGATGGGACGCCAGTCCATTGCAGTGCATCATGCACATTTACACGCTAACAGCAATTTGGCATAGCTATGTTTTTGGGAGGTGGGAAGAAACTGCCATTGATGTTCTGTGATATTTTCAGCAACTACTTTGTTCACAATATTTACTATCATTTAAACCTGTAAGTGCTAATTATTGCAAAATTCTTGTATGACTGTGTGATGCAATCATGTCAACATGAACCAGAATCTCAAAGAAATGTTTCCAATATCTTGTGGAATCCATGCCATGAAGGATTGAGGCTGTGTTGAAAGCAAAGGAAGACCCTACCCAGTATTAGTACAGTGTTCCTAATAAAGTGATCAGTGAGTGTGCATTGCCATTTATTTAATATTGTCTTTAAATATTCCTGCATAATGGCAGACAGAGAAGGAAAAACGAGTCAGTCATGTGATGAGTACCTGCAGTATGGCCTCTATGAGCGTGATGGTTTTGCCTGTGCCTGGGGGGCCGAAGAGCACATAGGGAGTGGGGCGACACTCTCCACTGAGAATGCGTTTGACTGCCTCCTTCTGAGCAGGGTTAAGATTACAGTTAAAGAACTTGCCTGGGTCTGGGATGGGCTTAGCCACTGTACATAAATCTAACAAAAAAAAGTGAGACAAGCAAGACAATCATGCTCACACTACAAGCTTTGACCTCCTCAACAGCAACCAGTAATGACAAGCACAATGATTAGTCAGCAATCCTGTGGCGTGCAGGAAAATCATGACTAAATTTGCATAACCTAAATATAAATAACTTGCTCAATTATGGCTTACCTGTTTTTGTCTGTGTTGCCACAGAGACCATATCCATAGTCAGAGAAGATGGCTTCCCCCTATTCTCACAGGGTTTTTCTCTACCCTAAGAACACCATTTCACCATTATCATTGTAAGAACATATTTTAGGTGTGCTCTCTGATAACATTCACCTTAATCACTGCAGTACAACAAGAACATAGAACATAATCTTGCTAACAGTTCTCAATCCAGTACTTGTTAGATTTCTTTAGGAAACATTTCCACACACCTCTTCATCTTCTTGGGTTGTTTTGTTTTCGTCCTGCTTGGGTGACAGTTCAGGCTCCCAATCACCTGTCCACAAAGGGCTCTGCAGCTGCAAATATCTGGGGAAGAGCACTAAGCCACCAACAAGAGATGAGAAATACTTCATCAAAAGACTCCTTCTTTCATAAACAGCTGCATAAATGATACATGCGAGAAAAAAAAAGTCAAAACGGGGAAGGGGGAATTGCTTTCTAGCCTTAGCTCACCATTCTCTCGAAAGTGCTTGGTCTGTTCCAGAGCACAGTGGCATCTTTTCATAGGCAGTCTGGGTTTGAGAACAAACACATTCTGATAATTATTCTGATGGATTAACATGAGGGATATTTATGAATTTCAAAGTAATTTAATCCAGACATGGAATTTTATCAGCATATTCTTGTCACTTATACGTATATAGCTATAATCATTTATTGATCGCGGTTAGGTGCATGTTTTTCTTAGTTACAATGCAACAGAAAGCCTTAAACTGGTCTACAGTCAGTACTAAATCCAGTGATGACTCATAATAGCTCCACTGCTGTTTTACAAGTGAGGTTGGATAGTCACCTGTTGTATGTAAACTCCACGTCCAGTGGCTCCCCCAAGTAGCTATTCAGTAATTCTGTGTTTACCCGCAAACTCACATCCTCCTCATTGATCTGCAGGTGTCAAGCATCAGTAAACAAAACTACTACAAATGTAGTATAAAAGATAAGCTTTGCATAGGTTAAATTTAGTACAGACCACACCCATTATTTATTCATAAGACAAACTGAAGTCTAAATGAAGCAGAGCACCTCAGTAACATAGCCGATATACTCCACAACAAGCCCTCCACTGCATGGCTTCTTCAGAACAACTTTGTCTCCTGTTAGAGACCAGACACACACACAGCTTTAAAACATAAAATCATAAAACATGCTACACTCAAAAGATCATGACCGAGCATGCTGAACTGATACAAACATATCAACTGAGAGAGCTCTTCCTCACCTATGAAAAGACTGGGCCTTCCTTCACTCAATCCAGGCACCTCCAGGTGCAGGTACCCTGCTCCCTTCCTTAGGAGGGCACCACTAATACTGAACTCTCTGAGCTCTCTTTCAGCCTGCAGCTCCTCCAGCCAAAGCAGGGTAGAGAAACGAGGCAACATGGAGGACAGACACAATGGCTACAGAGGAAAAGAGAACATGAGTGATTAAAGTTTTTCTATGCCAGCCTGAAAGCTGACAAAAATATTACAATTTGAACTTTTTTTTCTGTAGTAAATTTTATTTTAGTTTCAATTTTATCTGTTTTTTCCCATTTGTTTTGAAATTGCTAGGAGTACAATTTCAGATGTAAAAAACTCATAGATTTCAGATTTTTAAGAGAACTACAAATACAGATTCTCCTCTCTTCTCTTCGCAGTCATGGTGCAAGCATGGCAGAAGACCGATTGGCTAAATGCTGAGTTCGACCACTCTGAAAGCATATTTTTTTCCTCAGGGAATCCTGGTTATTCACTTTTGATCTAAATTACATGAAATCTTAGGGTTCTGATTTTTTTAAAATCTTAAATCTTAACCTTAGCAATTTATATTCAATTCAGATACATCAAATATGTAAATACTTTTATCAGCTTCCAGGCAATTTTTCAAGGCAATGCATTATACACCTTTGAAACCTGAGACTTTATTCCAAGCATCCACACACTGTAAATTATCCCTTACCTCCCCAAGAGCAGGCTGAACTACCAGCACATCGGTTTTGGCCTCCACACAATCTCTCAGGGCCTGTGGCACTGGGTAGTTCCCCAGGAAATTGGGCAGATGCCGTCTCACCAATCTGAACAGGAAAACACACTAGAACAGGCATTCTCAAACACACGCCACAGTAACAAATCTCAGCCAGAGGCTGTGACTTAATTTGCCAATTTGACAAGCAGCAGTGCCAAATGCAAATACACCAGACTGTTATTTCCAAGAATATCCACTTGTGCTTGTGTTTGTTCGGCTCATTTGTGTTTGAACGCTCACCTGACTGGAGGTGCGGGAGGCATGACAGTGACCACCTGAGCAGGGGTCTGTGGTGTTGGTGGTAGCAGGGCTACTGGACAGTAGGGGGCACTGGGCTTCAACAACTTCTCCTCCACACTGCTCACAGAAACCTCCAAGCGCCGCCCGATGGTGAATGTGGAGAAGTGCAGCAACAGCAGCTCTGCACATCGGCCCAGGTTCCTACACAGAGCACAGTTACGGTCACAAAGTTAACTCACTGTCTCATTACCCAACAAACCTTAGAACGTTTTTTCAAAGTGTCATATCTTTCAAATGTGACAACTTCCTTGTAATGCATTTTGTATACTTTGCTTTTTAATATAAGTGCATACAAACAACATTTAGTACCATTTTCATAAAACTGCTTGTTTTTACTTGCGCGATAAATGCATATCAGTCCAAAAAGATATTTCTTAAAAGTATACATGCATACCCTGCATATTGACTGTGTGTTGACTGGCTTACTAGTTGAAAGGTCCGTGGACAAAACAGGATAACACCTTCAGTGAGAACTTTTTTTTACTGGAATTTTTACTGGTAACCATTTTGTGTAAATAGTAACATTGTGTCAATTTCTGTGATGCTAGTACTTTTTCTCTTCAGTTTTGTCGTTGCCAATTCCCAGCCATTAATTAATTCCCCATCACATGAGAGTTACCAATAGGGCTGCACAATATATCGAAATTATCAAAATATCACAAATGTAAATATCACAATAGGGCTACATATTTCTTCAATATCGCAAGGGCTACTTCAAAAAGTTACAAAAAGTCAAAGTTTTAGGGCAACGCAGATAGCAGAGAATGCTTTCTTTTCCTTGAAAGAACATGAAACATGTCATTGTCAGCTTTGATATATATATAATTTAAATTGATTTTACACACACAATTTTACACAGCATTATCGTACTTTATATTACATATTTCTTCAATATCATGCAGCCCTAGTTACCAACCAGGAAAGGTACAGATTAACATATGCTTCCTCTGAGAAATATGCAGCTCTGCCATCGTATCTTTTTCCCCCACTGCTGCTCATGTCATCACAGGGCAGCTACCTGCCCTTCCTTCAATCTCCTAAAACAGGGTGAATTCTTTTCTGTTGCACCACACAGTGGCCAAGTTTGACCATTTTAATAATAAACGCATGTATGGGATTAATAATTAGACCAAAAAAGGAAAGCAATAGTTTTTCATGCAAATGGACATTTCATCAATCATTCATAGAAACTTTAAGGAAATAATTATACGTCGACATTTAAGATTATTTTACACACAGCTTTATAAACGATCCCCTGCTCTGTTCTGGTATTTCTTTTTATTATTTAGTATGAGACAACATTTAATCAAGCTCAATAATCTAGATATAGTTACTACACTGCACTTTGTCAGATCATATACAATTTCTTTCAGTTCACTGCATTCTGCATGTTAATATTTGTTGGGTCACAGGCAAGCTTGCGCTTTTGGCGATATCTGGATTTTATATTGTGTTACATGCTTTAACCTCATATCTTAAAATCAACTGTATGTGAATGAGTATATCAACTCCACCTGGAGATGCCCTTACACCCAGCTTCAGAATTATTGGCACCCTTGGTATAAATTGGTTTAAAAAAGGCTACGGTGGGGAGAAAAAACCTTGGGGGAAAAACTTTATCAAAAAAACATTTTTAACAAAACCATGTGACAATTTATAGCACCCGCTGTCTTTCTTTTTGTGCCAAAGCCACTCTGAGTGTTTGTTGCTAAAAAGGTCTATCTAGAGAACTCCAGGTGCATCCATTTGTGATTAAATGAAAGAAAGGATTTCTCATTTAAACATTCGCTTACTTAGCCTGGCAGCCTACAGCAACGGACACCTTCTCTCCTGGTAATATTTTCAGATTTCTCTCTATTGCCCGCAGACGTGGTGCCTCCTCAGCATTCTTCTCTCTATCATCTGCAACCCCTTCATCAATATCTACATCAATATCATTTTCATGTCTTTCCTCATCTTCCTCCACAGGTACAGAGGAAGGATTGGGCAGCACATAGAGGCCATGCCCCGCTATAAGGCCCCTGCCTGGGGCCCGGATGAAGGGCATGTAGGGGTTGGCTGGGACGGTTTGTTGAAGCTTGGGGTTTGTTGGAATGGCAGTGCTGGCATAACGTGGTGTCAGTCCAAATGAAAACTGCTCCTCAGAGTCCCAGCCAGCAAATTCACAGCACTTCAGTTTGTGAGTCTCTGAACCAGTATTGCTGAACAGGAAACCAAGGAATAATATAAAATGAGAGAAAATAGTTATAATATTTAATAACAATCCTGTTACATATACATCATCTTCATAATTATATCTGTAATCTGGTATATTTAAATTTGAAAACTAAGTAAAAAAGATCATATAGACTGAAATAGTTTATACAGTCACTGTGATCTCAATCACTGACTGTGCTGGACAGACTGTGTCTCATATTAACTCACTGAAGAAAGATGAGCAGCTCTTTACTCTCCCCCAGCAACAAAGATCCAAACTGTGTTTCTTCACT
The DNA here is from genome assembly GCF_027358585.1 of Pangasianodon hypophthalmus. Lineage (NCBI taxonomy): Eukaryota > Metazoa > Chordata > Actinopteri > Siluriformes > Pangasiidae > Pangasianodon > Pangasianodon hypophthalmus. Next base: position 20,272,667 of record NC_069718.1, on the reverse strand, counting down.
GACCACCAGTCCTCCCTTATTTTCCAGCAGTGTCTGGATTTCATCCTCTGGCAACATCGTCACCGACCCATTCAGGCTATACAGTGTTAAAAAGCAAGAAATCTTCTGTGTGACTCAAGGAATAAGTGGACAAATTAAAGAACAATGGGTGAACGCATGAAAGGTGGTCACTTGCCTGTGTTTATTAATGGGGGCCATACAGAGTGCTCGCCAGCAATACAGTGACTGATTGCTCTCCACCACCACAACACTCACTACATCTCCTCGTGTGGGTTTGTATCCAGCAGGCAACAGCAGAGAATCCAAACTGAAAAACACACTGTCTCCCACAACCCCACTACTGCCAAACATACTCGACACACACACCTGAGAGACAGACAGAAGGGACGCAGTATTAGTTTACATAAAAATATAGGTCAATCAATTCTACAAATAGACAAACTGAAAGAAGGGAGGTAGATGGAAAAAAAAAAGACAGAAATAAAGAACAGGAACATTAGCTGTGTGTGTGTTTGGACTGACTTGGTCCATGCGCTGGTATCGTAGCGGGGCAACAGTTCGAGCCTGACTGCTCCACTCCGTGGGGCTAATGAAGTATTCTGCCTGCACCCAGTCTCCTTTCATAGGCTCAAAACCTAAAACAAGGACACACAATCACATAACAAGCTTACTTCAATCGACTGACGTCATATTTATCATATATGACATCATATTATTAAATATAATACAGCATTATTCATGAAATAAGTGTTGACGCTTGACCTTCACACAGGGCAGATCGAGGGAAATATGTCGTCTGATTTATAAATCCGCCATCTTTATCACATGACGTTACTGTTCCAATCAGAGACCGGAGCTTATTAGCATCTGTTTCGAGCGAGCCCCTGCCTCCATCCCATGCATCCAATTGCCTCTCTACCTACAGAAAGAATTTCACAGGCATAGATTCTACTATTATTAGTACGTGACCATGGCTAGTATTTCCAAAACCTGCAAAATAACACTTATGCAGCATGCATAAGAATCACCTCAGTATGCTTGAGCAACACCTAAAGCTAGGTTTTGAGCTAATAATGCATGATTTTTGCCATTCAAAGTCACAAAAGAATAATTGATAGGCTACATGCTCCATGTCATGTGGTAAAATAAAAAAAGGAAATTAGTAAAGATGTACAAGAAGGCATGGTACCAACCCTTAATGCCCTCCACCCTCCATGGGCTCCGTCTCGAACGGCCAGAGCATTAACAGCATCACCCACGTGCAGAGGCACTCCTCCCAGCACCTCTCCAGCAGTGAAGTACACAGAATGGTCAATCAGCCCATAATTCTGACACAGCTGAGTCACCACACCGCCTCGCATCTGCCGTATCTCCTCCATACCTAAATACTCAAAAAATATGGAGATATCACAATAAATAGCAAAGCCTAGCATGCAGATCTTAAAGTAAGAAATGCCAGAACAATGTCTGCCAGAACTAAGCATGAGTTGGAAAATCATGGTTGATCATTTATGGATATAGCAGGACTATTTATCGAGTACGGATTACATGAATCCACAGTTTCCTGAATCATGTGAATGCCATGATTCATCAAGAGCTATACAAACACTAAACTGGTGGCTAAACTTCTGCTGATAAAGCATCAGAATGTCAAGATCACAATAAACTAGCAATACATGTTGAAGCCTTTCCAAACACTGTCCCTAACCATCATGATTATTAAAGTGTAGTCCAAGTCAAGTCAAGTTTATTTGGTTATCATTTGCAGAGTATCTCAAGACATATGTACATTAAAATGCTTATGGAGAAGCTCAGGTAAACTACCTGTAGAATAAAGCTGGCTTTACACTGTATGATTATCAGCCTTATTTTGCAGTCACAGGTAAAAATCACACACCGTAAAAGAATCCTTTGTTTGTTAGGTGAGATCAGCAGTCTTAGAACACATAGTGTGATATGCTCACCGGAAACCGATTTAGTGTCATTGCGACCGAAGACAACCAGCAACAAAGTTCTGGCAGTGTCAGAATGTTTTTATTAAAATCTCAGACACTGCTACTTGTATAAAAGCCATCAATCAAAGGATGGCTCAGGTTTATGCAAAACAGATGAGACAGCTACAAATACGGTAATAGCAATGGCAAAACTGTAACAACACATTCCTTCTAAAGCTCACTTTAAAGAATGTTTGTTTATGCCACCCGATTTACTTCTCGAGCCCGGATCGCTATGATTGATGGTGTAATCTGAAGGTAATTATTTTTTAAACGCAGGTTTACTTTTATTGGAAGAGGATCTTCATCACTTAATCTGACAGGGAGAATGTTATTGCACGGTCTGTTATAGAATTTGGCCAAGATTTTATCGGAATCATCTCATACATACAACAAGTAATAATCTTAAAAGACACCGTGTAAAACTGACGTAAGGAACAGATTTTATTTTATTTTTAGATAACCCTTCAATGGTCAAGGTCACTGACCACTATCAGAATTGTTACAGTTATGTTATATTATGTTATACTATATTAGTAATTGTTAGTTATATAGTGCTGGTCATTTTAACTAATTAAGTTTATGAGCTTATGCTAAAATATATTTTTTTAAAAAAGGATAAATGAGGTCAACTAGATTCAGATGGCAATTTTATTAAAATGGTGCTGTTCATAAGTGTAGAAACTGTTTCTTCTTTTTAAAAACTTGGTTCTGTGGACAGATAAGAAAAGTTCACCAATAAACTGTAGAATGAGGCAAATATTTTAAGTGTTGGCTTTAGCTTTTAAAAATGAATGTGTTGTGATTTGATGAGGTTTGTGTGAATGTGTGTTTGAGAAGGCCTAGCTTACCTGTGCTGTAGTAAAATCCATCCTCTTCATCCTCCACTGTCCTCCAAAGTGGAGAGAGCAGCTTAGAGATGAGAAACTGTACAGCAGACACCATGACTTCTCTCACTGCTAACACACAACAAAAAAGATTAACGAAAGCTAGAAACTGCAATAAGGAAAGTGAATGGCGGATACAAACGTTTTACAAACTGGAAAGCACTGAATACAACACCCAGCGTTTCCTCAGGACAAGTTTGCTTGCTAACTTCAGTCAAACTGGCTAGCTAACTAGGCTAGCTAAAAGGGGTGAAATAAAGCAAAACTTCCACTCATTACAAATAAAGAAAGACTGTTTAGCCGAAATGCTATATGGACAGTACGTAATAGGACAATTTTAACTGCAGTTATAAACATGTTTCCAGGTCAGTTACTGAGGTAATTTAGTTACCTCCTTTCTGTCACTAAACAAAACCCGCGCTTTATCCTGACAAACTTTCCCAAACTGTCGAGTTACTGTGATTAAAAATGTATATAGTAAGGATATTCTGCTCAAATATGCAACACTTCACGATATAATATAAGGCTAACTTTAATGCTGAAGCTTGGAGATGTGATAATAAACTGCTGACTCGCTCAGGATCTTCACCTCAATTGCAAACATGACATTTTTGAGTCATTTCACTCAGGTGAGTCATTTGAATCGGTTCAGGTAAATGATTCGTTACACCGTTTGATCAAATGAACAGGTTGATCAACTGCCTTCAGTCAGAAAGCAAACTGTCAGTGGTGTAAAAGTGTTTTTTACTTTATATACATTTTTATTATTTCCCTTAGTTTAGGAGTATTTAGGAGATTTATTATTCACAGCCAACACGAGCCAACCTGAGACGCTGACTGAATGAGCCAGAATGAACTCACTGACTCACTCAAACGACTCCCTAAAGCAGAGAAGCGAATCTCTACGGGATGAAATTAGTCTCAAAATTATTAACAAATGCATGCATGCACAGTTATCCATGAACGTGATAATTATATTGCAAATATATAATATTGCAAAAATATTAAAAATAAAAATAAAAAAATTGCAAATCATGCATCTTACTGTCCACAAACAAATGCCTAACAATATGTGTGCGAAATTCAGAATTAAATGAATGTGCAGCGATTTGTAGAAATAAACACATATTTGTGAATGCAAATGTTCTCTTTTGTATTAATGTATCATAATTTGTGCATGCAAAAAAAATAAAATAAAATAAAAAAAAATGTGCATTTGTGCATCAGGTGACGCACGTGCAATCACTGACGTCTTCTCTGAGTCGATTCTGTTCGGTTCATTTGGATCTTGAGACTTTCTCTGCGCGAGTTTAGCCATGCACGCTCCACACATAAACAACACATAAACAACTAGCAATGCATAGGCCCCATTGCTGCTCATGAATGCGTGCACACCTACCCATCGATTTGAAAAAGTTCACAAATGTGCGTTACTACCCTTAAATATTTTTCAGCTTGAGTCTGCGAAATTATGTAAATGAATGTGCAGCGATTTGCACAAATAGAGACATATTTGTGAATGCAAATCTTCTCTTTTGTATTAATGCATCATAATTTGTGCATACAACAAAAAAGATGATTTGCATTTGTGCATCAGTTGACGCACGTGCATTCATTGACGTCTTCTCTGAGTCGATTGTTTTCGGTTCATTCGGTTTATGTGTGCATGGCTAAAACCGCAGAGAGTCTTTCTTTCTGCGGTTTTAGCCATGCACACATAAATATCTCCCGATCCAAACACAACTGTGTCTAAGAAAAGCAGTTAGCACTAGCTACTGTAGCAGTCTCATATTTACAGAGTTGATGTGGCACGTGCCCACTTGTGCTTGATTTGAGAACAAGTGCTAGTGGACGGTTTTGGCATCCTCCCAAACAACCTCAGAAACATCTCGTAAAATGTATAATACTTATTTAAACCAGCAAACTGCATGGGTAGGATTGCACAAATTATAAATGTTTTATCTGTATCTTAAATTTGCACTTTATTTACACAGTACTTCTGAACCCAGTTTGAACTAGCCACGCCCCTGATGGGAGTCGAATCTATAAGCTTTGGAGTCGATTCACCTGTACTTGTGATCTGTCAGCAAGTTACCTCTGCAAGGTTCCTGATGCAAGGAACCCAAGCACAGACAGAATTTTCATGCCCAAATGAAGTAAGTGATTATCTCTAGTACTACTCCAGTCTGAATGGTTCTGAATGGTTCTTGATAGCTGATAGTGACTCATTAGCCACTCATCATAGTGGGGGGAAAAAAGTCTTGGAAAATGCACTCTCTGCTTAATGTGCCATCAGTGAGGTTCTAACAGCCATTACAAGAACCATCAATCTTTACTCACAAATTTCTGCTCATATAGAGTTTAATTAAAGAGTTTCATACAGAGCTCAATCCCTTAAAACCAGGGGTTCTTCATCTTTATGCAGTGAGGAACCCCTTTAAGAGGAACAGAATTTCCACAGACCCCCGTATGACCACAACACAGATTTCATTTTAAGAACAAGCCAAATATATACCATGATATTAAGTAATTTGAGCCATTATGAATTTTCCACTGCCCACTGCATCATTAACATTTCATCATTAACACTTCATCATTAATGTCATTATTTCTAACATTGACAGATTAACAAGTTAATTTTATTTATACTTGTTGACGGTAATCTCCACCACCATCATGTAATTTATAAAAAATACAATATAGTCAGGGATCCCCTGGATATACATCACAGATCCCTGGATAAATATATGTTTCTTTATTGATTATTTGTGTAAGTATTTAGAAAATGTAGTAATCAGTACAAATCTTTTGCTCATTAATCTCAACTAAGTTTCTTATAGGCATTCTTTAAAATTTTAAATTAAAAAATTTTAAATTTTAATATCCACTTTTTGATTCGGGTTTCCTTATGTTTTCATAAAGTTTCATACTGAACAGACCAGTTGAAGTGTTCCTAGTAGGAAGACTTCTGAAGAATTTAGAATATGCCCTTGCATGATACACTCCACTTTTTATTTATTTAATGCTGGTAAAAGTCCCACATTTATTAAGGGAACTTGATTTTAAAGAAGGGTAAGCCATTAAACTACTGTGCATCATAATTTCCCATTTTTCCACCTAAACATTGACTAAAATTCTAGGGAAGATCCAGGCTTCATTAACAGACATTAAAGGCAGAAGCTCAGATAGTAACATTAGAATGCTGCTCAACATCATACAATAGGGGAGGAGGTGTTTGACCAAGTCAGGCATCCATACATGTTTGGAGCGAAAAAAAGATGTTATATGTTAGGTGGACTGGGATTAAACAGTGTTAAACCAGAAACGATATTTAAAAAATATTATTTCAAATGTGTGAAATGGGCACACCATCAAGAAAGTAAATAGGAAGTGAACACTAGGTGTCAGTATTACACAAAACTGAATTAATAAAAACAAGCTCTTGAGGTCTTTCCTTTTCTCCTCCTAAAACTATAATGAGATTAATCAATCACACAGGCCTAGATTAATGTAACCAAGGTTTCCGGAAGCCCTCCTTCACCAAAGAAGTCTGGGTTACTTTAGTACTAAGTATTGGGGTACTAATTTCCGAGACACGCGGGATATCAATTTGCATTTCACCCAGCGGCGGTATCCATGGGGCAGGTGGAGCAGAGCTTAATATATCAGCCATTCAACAAATGTTAATCTTCATAAAGTACACAACTCTATACATTTTAAATTCCATTGAAATACTAATTACCTATTCTGAGTGACCAACAATTTTTAAAAAAAATTGCTATTTGACATATACGATTTGGCATATAAGCCAAAGTTTCATAACTTTCATAAGTTTTCAAAGTTCACCAAAGATTCCTTTTATGTTTTATTTTTTGTATACACACTAACTTTTTGGGTACAGTGGTTTGAAGAACATTCCCCAATGTTAATGGAACATTCTCTGAGCTTATACAAACCTGGTTGGTTGTCATAAGATTATTATTGTATTAGTATCTAATAAAACATGATGGACACAATTGCTTTGTAATATAACAGCCATACATGCCCATGCTATAAGATGAGATGGTATGCTTCGGATCATGAGCAGTTTCTTCCCTTCTTCAGACTCTTCTCTTTCCATCATTCTAGTACAAGTTAATCTTTGTCACATCTGTCTATCGGATGTTGTTCCACAATTGTATGGGCTTTTTTTTTAAAAGATGTTTTTGGCAAACTCTAATTTGGTTATCCTGTTTTTGAGGCTTGCCACTGGTTTACAGCTTGTGGTAAACCCTCTGTATTTACCCTAGTGAAGCCTTTTCTTGATTGTTGACTTTACCACAGATATGCCTTAGTCCATTCATCTGATTTGGATGCAAATACCCTAAAATTAAAGCAGAATGTCTGCAATTTGAGCTTATAGTCATTATATAAGAATGAATGCTGGCTGTCAGGGATTACCTGCAAAAACAGAGGCAGGTGTGACAGTCAGAATCTCTAGAAAAACTGTGGCAGGTTCTCCAAGGCAAATAGACTGTCCTTATAAAACTGCACAAAATGTAATCGAGACTCCGGATACATTTTTAAAGGGTTCTCACACCAGATGACTTTGTTTCGTTTACTGCTATTTACTAATTTTCTTAATGGAAAATAATTTTTATGTAGAAAAAATTTAATTATTTTTGAAGGCATCTTTGCTTTACAGCATTTCTGTATTTGCACAACATTTGTGCAGTACTGTGTATATATCATGTCTGTAATACAGAACATTTGTTGATCTGCATTCATTTTTGGTCAGCAAAATATTATAAACAGTGGCTCATCTATTGTAATTTCTATGGAATGTTTATTTAAATAGGCTGTCTATACCTGGAATGTTATGGTGAACTTTGAGAACTTCCCATAAGGAAAGGTTTGGGAACATTCCTTGTATGCACTTTGTAGTAAAAGTGATACCTATTTGACAAACTTCCTGTAATGAGACCATGAAAGAACATAACAGGAACACTCCTCGAAGGTTAGTTTGCAGTGTAGTACCTAAAGGTAACCTTTGCCAACATTCCTTGTTAGTTGCCATGTATAACCATAAGAGAAGTTGTGTTTTAAACAGCTCTACATTGAGAAGTTGTGTTTTAAACAGCCCAATGTAGAACATTCCCAGAACCAAATACTCAAGTTAGAGAAACATTCTGTGTTTGCTGGGTATCTTTCTCTTCATCAGTGCTGTGAAACTCACTTTGTTCTCAAAAAAACTTGGTCATGGTTCTAAATATATAATTGCAATGGGTTTTGTTAAGACACCACTTTTGGGTCCGCATTGTCCGGGCTTCACCCGGGGGACACTGTCACCATGGAGTACATTAAGGACTTATATATTTAGTTATAGTTTTGAACCCCAGCATAAGAGAAGGAGCAACATGGCGCCTTTCCAGCCTCATAGCACAGCGCCCTCAGGTACAGCAGGGCGTGTTTCCTGCAGGCTTCTTCCCTCAGCTACAGCGACATCTGGTGGCAGATATGTGATTTCTCAGTGGCATTTTAATTGCAGTTAGTCTTAATACGCTGGTGTGCTTTAAACCAGTGACATTTAACAACTTTACAGAGTTTAACAAACCACTCGTCCATATTTGAACTCGAGTTCAACTAAAGCGCAGATCAGTTTAAAAAGGTAAGTGAGCTAAAATAACAGTGCAGCTGCCTAAAAGTCTGAAAAACAGCATATTAGAAGAACATATTACTCCTGATCGCACTTGAACCAGCAGGTAAAAGGCAAAAATTCATGTGAACGAAAGGTCTGACGAAATCATACTTTATCAATTAAAATAAAAGAAAAGAAAAGAAAATAATTGCCTTATTACAATCAGGCAATATGCAGGGAGTCCTATAGCGAAGTCCAAGTGGGCGTGGCCTCCATTGTGTTGCTCAAACTATCTCCCTACTATTGGTTGAGAGCAGGTGTCGTCATTATATACCCCGCCCCCTTTCATCTGTGTTTGGCTCGCTTTTAAAACGCTGGCGGGAAGTGCGTGAGTTCACTTCTTTATCTGTGGCCTGTGGGGAAGCGCTCGAAGCGCCTAAACAAGCAAATATGGTGAGGACGAAAGCTGATAGTGTTCCTGGTAGCTACAGGAAAGGTAAGGTTCTAATAAAGATTATATTGACAATGATAATTGATAGTAATAAAGATAATGAGTGTTTTTTTTCTCCCCAGTTTTTTGATAGTGCTGTTAGTTAACAGGTTCAGTAGCTAGCTCTCTAGCTAGGCAGCTAGCTAGAGAAGGGAATATTGATTATTTTGGGGTTATTGTCCTTAAATACTACGTATAACTTGCAAATTCATTCAGTTTGGAAATGAATGGATTGCTATTAAGTGTTGATATTAATAGTTGGTAATATCCGGTCTGTGGTAAGCGGCTTAGCTGAGTTTAACTGCTGTGTCTCCCGCCAATTTGTTTCTCCTCTCAGCATCTGGTCGAGTAAAAACAAAATGTCGGGATGAAGAGAAACAGTGAGATGGTTTTCACTGCGTACATACAGAGTGTCACTTTTAACGTTTAGGACAAAAATATATTTTTTTGAAGATTTCACAAAATGGCAGCGTGTAAACATGGAACATTTCTGAACATTTATCTGTGAGAACTTTTTAATGTTCCGGTTATAAAGTGTTTCTCGGCTTTCACAAATAAAACTATAAACACTGCTGTAAAGGGAGAAGGACAGAAAGTGGAGTTAGTCAGAAGAGATCTATTTAAAGATGGTCGCTTGGATGAATGAGCAGGAGAAATGGCGCCAGATTTGTTTTACACTGTGTGTGTGTGTGTGTGGGATTCATGTGGCTTCACTCAAGAACTTGATCCATGTATATAAATGTATTTTACTTACATTTATTTTAGTAGTAATGTGTTTAACTAACTGTTGTTTTTGATGTGTGTGTTTAGCGGTTGCTGCTTCTGCGCCCAGGAAGTCACTTGGTGCCTCCAGTTCAGGGAACTCCTCAAGCAGCAGCTCTCAAGCCTCCACACCCGGTATACTCCTGTTCACACCTCACTGTCCAACATCCTGCTTTAATCTCAAGGCTTTGGGCTTTGCATTTGCTTATTAAATACCCATTTGAGCTATGTTTGCGTTTTCCACCTGTATGGCCCTGCTGTTTTGTTGTTTTTTTGTACAGTATATTGTGATTTACTTACAAGATACCATAAGTTATACTGTTGTTGTTGTTGTAGGAAAGAATAAGTATGCTGGTGGAAATCCTGTCTGTCCACGTCCGACCCCAAAATGGCAGAAAGGCATCGGAGACTTCTTTGGTGGCCCGAGCAGGAAACCGGAGAAGGAGAACGTGCACCCTGTTTCTGATGGAGAGGAGGCTGGAGGCAGTGGCATGTCCAAAGCACCCAGGAAGTATGTCTCTGATGTTTTTAATTTAAAAAAAAAAAAAAAAAAAAGCACATTTGATTTTGTGTGAGAAATTCACTGTGAATTGAATAAATAGTGTCTAAACTTATTTTACCTTGTTCAGATCCAGACCGCTTCCAGATGATGAGGATGATGAATAGCTCTACTTGTTCAGTGCATTGAAACCCCTACTGGTACATGACCTTCACGAATTTTTTTTTTTTAGTGTAAATCTTTGTACATACCTTTTTAATGTTGCTTTCATTTTTGTACAGAAGTTTAATAAACTGTCTTTTTCAAGAGGTACGTCTGTATCTTCCTGGTTTATCTTGAAATGGAAGCCATCCATTTAATGAAGCAAAGAAAACTAGAGAGCCTGTTAATGATGAATCCATTATGGTGTTGTAGAGTTGAGCTGTCAGTGGTCATAAAACGTCAAACAGTAGGACTGGAATGTAGCCAGATTGTGTTAAATGATTCATGCAGATGTTCATGAATTTTGATACATTTTTAATCCTTTATAGGGAAAATTAGAGACATGATACTGGAGAGACATGATAAATTTATGTAGTATAATCAGAAGGAATATAAGGAATGTTTTGGGTTTATTTCCTTCATATTTTTTTCCTTCATTTTTTTTTTTTTTTTTTTTTTTTTTTGTGTTTTGCTGATTGTCTCATCAATTAAATGGAAATGGACTTGACTTGTACCATGAAGTATGTTTAAACCCACAAGTGCCTACATGTACATGCACAGCTTTCAAAATAACACCATGTTGTGATGGCACATACAACTTAATTCTTTTGGAAGAAATGAGTTACTAAAACCTTCACTGGCTGAAACGCGCTTTTACTTCGCAGCCTAACGTTTTGGCATCAAATGAGTTTCACTGTCCATTATTTCATAAAGATTGTCTTGACACTTCAACTGACTAGAAAAGCAGTGGTCTAATTCACACAGCTGGAATAAAGCAAAAGCTTCTAGTTTACTTTTGGTTAATGATTATGTATTATCAGAAGGTGATATTCTGGATCTTCTAAAAGGAGATCAGCTAATAAAGCATGAGAAACTCACTATTTAGAGCACAGGATGAATAAACATACAGCCTGGTTTTATTAGTGTGTGTGATGCTTTGAACAAGTCTATGTCTACAGAAAGAAACAAAAACAGTGTGGCAACGCAGTTATTTCAAATTGTGAAATATTTCCTTTTCTCTGCTCTCTAACCTCACAGTTTAGCCGGATAACAGTTCTCTAGCGATAGTGGCTCCGTCCTAAACAGCATAACATCATACTCAGTAGCAGGGCTAGATGTAGGCATGTCATTGCGCTGTGCACACTACCTCCTGCACCACCGTGTTTAGTGCGGTTTGGGACACAGCCAACGCCTGAACAAAAACACGCCGCGTGTTACCCGGATGTGCTGTTGTTCCATAGGCGGTGCTGTTCCGGGACTCACAGAGAAGAGAGACTGGCCGAGGAGATACTGTTCTGCTCAAGAAGATTAGAAAAATACATCTATACACATTATCATAATTATTATTTAAACCTTTCCCTTCAACACGACGGTTAGAGGATTGTATTGTCGCGGAGATGAAATGAGTAAATCGACCTTGGGCTTTATTTGAAGGTAAGAATTTGAGTTTACTTTTCAATGAAGCTGAAATGCTGTATGGGGTTTAGCACAGCTGAGTGTTGCTAACTTGAGAGCTAGCAACAAACAAGCTGACCTCTTCTGCTTCTGCTTCTTCTGCTCTTTCTTCTTCTTCAAGACCTGATGGATGTATCATTATCGAACGGATGAAGAATCAGAAATGTGTTGCGATTGTATATTTTATATCTGCTTTGATGTACTTCATATTTACACAACCTGTTTGTGTTATTTTCCTTTCTATCGGATAATGTTTCAGAGAGATGGAGCTGATTGATCACTTTATAGCTGTGATGGAGAGTGGAGCTGTGCCTGAGCTGTCAGCTACTAGACTCTATAAATATAATATCAGTCTGGATTTCAGCAATATGTCTGATGAAATGTAGACAGCTAAGCAGTTAGTGTGTGTGTGTGTGTGTGTGTGTGTTTCCTCTTCAGGACATATTCTTCTTTGCCCCTATCCTTTTTGTTGTGTTGAGCAAGTCTTGTGTCAAATGTGTCTCCTTAGTCTGCACTCTATTGGTATGATCTTTATGTAGTTTTGGTTTAAAGCCTATTTTACACACTACACAAGCTTATAATCTGGTGTGATTGATGGCACTGCAGGTGTAGCTCAGATCATCTGTTCACTGAAACAATTTACATACCAAGACCATGATGTTGTTGGATAGCCTTAAAACTGGTTATTATGTTGCCCATGGAATATAGAAAGATCAAAACTCTTGTAAAGACTCTTTCTTGTTTTACTAGCAATGCATCGATCCAGCTTTTTCCATTTTTAAAACCGATGCCTGATCTCTGACTTTCAGCCAATACCTGATAACAGTCCTGACGTCCTCTCAGTAACTGAGCTGACTCTCTGCAAGCTTCTGTTGGCGAGTTATGTGAAACCTCAGAGGTGTGATGGTGGTGATTTGTGTGTCGTGTTCACATGTTTGAGATGGTAAACAGAACACGTTATCACAGCATGAAATGCGTCAGATCCGATCTGATACATGTCCAGTGTTTCAGGCAGGTATGAGTCCCGAAAAGGTGCACTCCTCTTATTTATCAGTTCACATCTGGATTTCAGCACAAATATTCAATAACCACACAGACCAAAAATGATTTTGTCTAAGCTTACATTGCATGTAGGTTTGAACTGAAACAAGAGGTAGATGATTGAAGTTCATATTGGCCCAAGTGACACCAAATAGCATACCTACTACATCACGGTTTTTCCTGAAGCATCATGGTCTTAACATAACATACTTCTGAGAAACACTATCCTGCCTTTTATACTTATATGTTAAACATCCAAGCATTTGTAACCAGTTAGAATAGACAAGTACTGTTCATTTAAAAGGAATTTGACAGAAATAGCATATTGTCGTTATGTTGCTACACTTTGCTGTTGTGAAATGTCCTGCACTATATTAAAACAAAACTGCTAAAGCCATGAGTTAAAGTGCCTATGAAATCCAAACTGGATTGATGTTTTAGAGTTTTCTTTTTGTTGTTTTTTTTTTTATGAATCTCTTGGCATTGTGGACACAAATAAGCCAGTATACATTTTAAAAACTCACATAATTGTGTTTAGTTTATTTGTGCAGTTTCTTCATCCTGTACTCATCCGGTTTGTGTCTAATCAGATGCCGTTACACAAACTATGTGTGTCGCTTTACAGTAGCAGCTAGTTAGCATCAGACATTGGTCATTCGTGTAGTTTTGGTTATGCAGCTTCCTGGAAGTTAATTCCACTTGGGTGGAGTCTAGATTTGCGTGCCTGTGTTCATTCCCCCTCCAACATCCTGATCCAGTACAACCTCATTACAAAAACTGCACTTTCCCATAAATACTGTCATGTGAAATTAGTATTCAATACAATTTGATACGGTTTTACTTTAGTACCATATGTTAATTGTATTTTCCCTGTCCCCCGAGCAGAGCCTAACGTACTGCTGGTGAAAGGCAAAAAACCTGCTGTTATCTGGTACCAGCCATTGGGCTCAGGTAATCAGACAGCACTAAATAACAGTGTAGATGTGGTCAAATGGGTCTTGAGATCCGTTCACTCATACCACATTCAGAAGGGATCTGAGACGCACACTGCCACATTACATTTGTAGTAGTTCAAGTTTCATGGTTTTCACACTACTACATTTAAACTGCCCAGCCACGCTATTAATACATGTGACAGGTTGATTTTTATTTCCTGTGGCTTGAGCATTTATGAGCATTAAAATGAATTAAATCTCTATTAAGGATGTAACAATACACAATATTGAAATACGACATGACACGATGGTGTCTCAATATGTTACATTTTCGATACAGCAAAATTAAGCATTGCCTAAATGTGTGACTTAAAACATTCAACATTATAAAAAGTACAGTAACTTAAACATGGCTAAGCTTTCACTGGTGTGACTAAAGCAGTGGTTTTACACTTTCTGCTGTAAGCTGGCTGTGCTTTTAGGGTCACGCAACTCTCTGTAGCGTTAGATGTGTTTTTGAATCCTGCACTACGTTTCAGTCCACCCCTCACTGGCTGTCAGCGTACTAACTTACCATGAAGCCAAAATGCTTCCATACACCAGACCTTAAAGATTCGGGATAATCTTCTACAGGAGCTCCTGCTTGCTGCCGACTAAAGCCATTGCTGTTTTTCTCAAGCTAATACATTAGTATGCTAGTATGCTAGTATATCGGCTTGTGAAAAAAAAGCATGCTTAGCAAAGCCAAACACCCCTACAATCCTGATTCGAGAAAAAGAAGAGGTTGTAATAAAAGCAGTATTTTATGCTGAATATGCTACTTTATCATGCAGCCTGTTGAATGTATTGTTTGATACACAGATGTATCAAAGCGAGAACCTCATATTGAGCGATATGTTATGCGGTATCATTACACTCTGAATCTCTGTAATAAAATGTGCATATTGGTCATGTTAAGTCTCCTCTTGTAAGCGTGCTTGTCACTGTCTTCAGCCTGAGCTCTGCTTGCTACTGTAGGAATGTAGGATGTCTGTGAATGTGTATGCATGTAATGAATCTACAGCTTGGTGAAATAACTATTTAAGGGAATGGCACGGTTTTAATACAGCTTCATTACTTTTGAATATCACAACACATCCTGCAATGATTCTCTTAATGCTGTACTTTGAGATTGGTAGTATATATTCTGCTGTACAGCTGTAAAGCCATTGACTGCCCCAAATTCTCAGAAACCATGTAGATAAATCTCCAGACATGAGTTTGAGAGTCCTGTATGTTGGACATGTTCTATAAACCCAAACTTTAGAGACTAATTACCCTGTCTTTTCATTTGTGTGCTTGTAGAAAACACATGAAAAGTGACTAGTTGAGCAAATGATGCACATAATGATGCACAGCCAGATGACAGTGTGTGGATAGCTTGTATTGATCGGTCTGATTTGATTTAACTGATTTAATTAGGAAATGCTGTCTGATCTGACAGCTAAACATAAGCACTTCGGTTGAGTGTTCAGTTGGTATTGTACTAGTATTTTTGGTTGTGGTTTTGATGTGACAACCCTGCTGCTTACGATATGCAATCACAAGAGGGCCCTGAAAACACTTTCGAGACACATGAAAACAGTACTCGATAGTAATACCTTAAGATACCTTAATGGATCTTAATACCTTAAGTCTTGAGATCTTGCTACCTTCAGATCTTACATCTGAACAGAGCCTTTGAGTCTGTCAGTTTTGGCATGGCGTGCAGCGTATCTAACACTTTTTGTGGAAATCAGTCGAGCCTTTCGACATGGTGTTTACCTGACTTCCTGTTTGAAAAGGAAGTCAACATATGGAATCAAATCCCAGTACACAATTTTGCGATATTCTGCGGTATTACAAGGGCAAGTATTATGTGTCTCAGGATAGTGCAGTGCAGCTTTACTTCCAATGATGCGTTCATTGAAACAAGCAGCAATGAAAAAAGTACAATGAGAAATTAAATTAAAAAATAAAAATTCAAGATTAGGATATCTGCTGAATTTGCAGCATGTACATATATAATTTGCATATTTCATCGTGTGCACAGGATCCAGAGACCTTAGTTTATTAAAGGCAAGCAGTAATAGCATGAGCTGTGACTAATAAGTGTTAGACGTGTGCAGTGGTGATTACCAGCAGTGGCAGTATAATTTTAGTGCTTAAGGGATTTGCGCAGTCTGTTATTGAGGAAGGTTACAGTGTAGGGTTCAAACGGTTTTGATCCTGGATTGTCTGGTACCTCACCTCTTAGGATACTGTACCATCAAACCCAGTACTGATTGTAGTGTTCTTTTACTACAATAATGAAGACCTAGTGACGTACACGTAAACAAAGAAAACCTTTTGTCTGTAAGGTGAACCACGCAGTCAAGCGCCTGCTGAATCCGTTCTCTCAAATGGCTTACCATTGAAATGACCTGAAGTCCAGCGTGATTGGAGCCCTGACTGAACCTTTTAAAGCTTTGAATAATACATGATCTCTCTCAGATTGAGTGTCTGTGTCTTGTATGATCTGCGAGCTGTGTGGTGGTGCTCTACATGACCGCCTCATGACAGGGTTTATTTACCAGGTTTGATCAATCAGGTTTGCTGCAGCCCCATCAGGATCTCCACTCAGTCTGGGTTCGTCCAATCGACAGTGGGACGTCTCAACATTTCAGCTCTGTTTCTCACACTACCTTAGTGACAGCTCATGTCTCATCTCATGACTCAAATGTGTATGTATTGTCTAAACTGAAAATGTTATAAATAATAAACTGGTTCTCTGATTCAACCTGTTGAAGGGTTGTAACAATTTTAAACAGATTAAAAATCATAAATTCATTAACTAACACACCGGGCGCGTAAAAGCTCCCGTGTGCGGCCAAGTCTCACCTTTTGGATGCTTGTAAACCTAAGTGACTAGGCTAAAAATGATCAGCAACATAATGTAATAGCATATCGTGAGCTAATTACATGCATTAATAATGATGAAGGGAAACAAACAAATTCATTATTTTCTTCTAACAAAGTTTCTAATGTAGCATTTCATGTTTTTGTGCCCTTTAAAAAAAAAGCCAGCAAGTCATTGGTCAAAGTTTCGGCTATGAGACGTGGTGTTCTGTCCTCACATAAAAGATGTTCAAGTCTGGCTAGCATTTTTGTTTTCTCTTCATATGTTCATATGTTCAACTCTGTGGTGAATGAGTGAAGTAGAAGGAGAGCTACAATCTATGACTGCTCTTGCTCACTTTCAATATTTCCACGTAGCTGATTGTGAAAAGAAGCTCTGTCATCTACGCCTTGTAAAAATCATTCTATCATCTATCATATAGCTCATACGCTGGACAATGTGTGTAGTGCAGCAGGTGGTTAGAACCAGGAGTTGCCCCAGTTTCCCAAGCTAGTAATTTGTCCATAAAATAGTGTAATTTAGCAAATTTTCTATCAGGTAAGGCACAAATACACGTGATGACAGACTAGCTTGCTACCCAGGCCCTTATCTGTCACTGAAATGGGGAATACTAGGAAATGAGTTTGTACCTGTATGGTTTAAAAATCTTCTGCTTTGAATTATTAACAGAGTGCTTAATGTAGTGCACACGTTGGACACGTGATTAAATATTTAAAAGGTATGAAATATGCATGGTCAACATGTTAGTGACACTACAGCCAAAATGTAAAAATGTAGACAATAATGCATGTCTTTGGATCCTGAGAAAACTTCACCTGATGTCACAGCAAGTTCAGGAAAGTCTACAACCACTATCGGGGTGAATATTTTCTCAGCAGGATATTTGATTTTTTTTTTTTTTTTTTGAATTTCACCAGTTGCTTGGCTGAGTAATGCAAAAAAAAAAAATAGATTATAGTGTTGCTTTCAGATTAGCATTACAGCAACAGAAATAACTCCTCAGATGAGATTTTCTTATTAGTACACGGACGAAGATTTTCAGCAGAACGATAAGTCAAGGGCAGATCATATTCAAACCTCATTAGACCTAAAAACTAACGTCAACCGAGCCAAGTAAATAAAATAGATGTTTTGTGTGGAATATACATTAGATGGAAGTTTCTTTAGATACGTTTAGATCTCTGTTTTAGTCCTCTGATTTGAAGTGCTGGCTGTATTCTCATAAACATACATCATTTTTCTCTTTTTCTATAGCATTTGTCTTTGTCTGAGGAAAAAGTGCGTACCAGTACCTCTGGTTTTTCTCTCGTTCGTATTTACCACTTCCTGGTTCAGTGCACTCTTCTACTGATTCACTGTCCTCGATTAAAAAGAGTGTGGAGGAGTGATGTACAGTGCCTTGCCGTTTTTTAGTTGTATTACAACCTGGAATTAAAATGGATTTTTGGGGGCGGTGTGTACCATTTTATTTACACAACATGCCATATTTTTTATTGTGAAACAATAAAATAATTTTTCATTAAAATAAACCAATAATTATAAAGCAATTTATAAAGCAATAATTAAGACAAAAAAATTAAGACAAAAAAAAAAAATCTCGAGAGTGTAGAAGTATTCAGATACTCTCATCTCTGCTATGGATTTTTGCAGCTCCTTCAGTCTTATCTTTGGTGTCTTTGTTGAATCTTTGGTTAATGCTCTTCTTGCTCGGTCTGTGAGTTTTCTTGCCTTCTCTTGTCAGGTTTGTAGTGGTGCCATATTATTTCCATTTTGTTATAATAGATTTAATGGTTCTTCATGGGATGTTCAAAGTTTGGGATTTTTTTTACATAACCCAACCCTGATCTATACTTCTCCACAACTTTGTCTCTGACCTCTTTGGAGAACTCCTTGGTCTTCATGTTGCTTGCTTAGTGGTGTTGCAGACTCAGGGGCTTTTCAGAACAAGTGTATTTATACCGACATCATGTGACAGATCATGTGACACATTGATTGCACCTCACATGGACCTAAATCAACTAATTATGTGACTTCTGAAGTGAAATGGTTGGATCAGATCTTATGTAGGGGTTTCATACACTCAACCTTTCAGTTTTTAGTAAAAAAGTTTTTTGTTCCATTCTGCTTCAACAATTTTTTGACTATTTTGTTTGGTCCACTCCATAAAATCCAAATAAAAATCCATTTTAATTTCAGGTTGTAATGCAATAAAGCAGGAAGAACACCAAGGGGGTGAATACTTTCGCAAGGCACTGTACCATGAATTCTGCCTAAACTATGAAGAGATGCACTAATGCAATATAGATTAGAATACTACATACCAGGTTACATGAACTATTAATCTCTAGTTTTATACCATAATGCCTTTAAATAAAGTCAGTGTTGTGGTGTTCATTATTACAGTTGTACTCCAGGGATACACAAAACACATGGAGAATTTATTTGCCGCATTTGCCATAAAACAAATAACCCATGCTTATGTTTAGACTTATGATACTGCTGGAATAACTTGATGTTTTGATTTGTCCAGTTCCTGCCATTTTAAAGTTCACACTCAGAGACAAACTCCATTGATTGGTCAGAGCCTGATCCTTAAAAATCATGCTAAGGTATTTCAGAGAATATGATTTATGCACTCTAAGAGGCATCCTGCGTTAATACTATCTCAAGTCGTGTGTTGTGGAAACTCAGTCCGAGTGCATGTTTCCATAAAGCAGGTTATATGACACTACATTATAGAGGAAGTTTTAACACGGCCAACAGTAGAGCTTTAGCACTGACATAATTTATAATATTTATTCATCAACCATTATTCATCAACCATTAACGTTTATTACTTTACTAGACTCTTTATCGTAAGAGGGTGGGGAAAACATTTTATTTCATTTTGACACCAAAAAAAAAAAAAAACAATGAAAATGCTGTTCATTGTTTATAGATGCCACAGAAATTCAAACCAGCTCTCTTGTCTCATTATTATTGGGTACACTCTCAGAAATAAAGGTGCCAAAGTGTACATTTCCTTGTTGCTGGGGTGGTACCATTAAGAGGACCTTTAGTTTGTCCACAGGAAGATCCATTTATTAAAACGTAAAAAAATGTACATCAGTGGTCCTTAAGATCCAATTATGTATCTTACATTATTTTTAATTGTAGACTATATTCCCATTCCCAGGTGAAAGATACAGTACATACTAAAGGTACAAAAGATGCCTGCTTGATGGTATTACCACAGCCACAAGGAACACTACCTTTCTTTCTGAGTGTGTGTGCGTATATACATTTATGGCTAAAAGTATGTGGATACCTGACCATCATAGCCATATGTGGTTCTTCCCCAAACTGTTGCCACAAAGCTGGAAGCACACAATTGTATAGAATGTCTTTGTATGCTGTAGCAACAAGATTTCTCTTCACTGGAACTAAGAGACCCAAAAACCTGTTCCAGCATGACAATACCCTGTGCACAAAGCGAGCTCCATGAAGACATGGTGTGTTAGGGTTGGAGTGGAAGAACTCGAGTGTCCTTCACAGAGCCTTGATCTCAACCACACTGAACACCTTTAGAATGAACTGGAACACCAGCTGAACCCCAGACCTCCTCACCTGACCTCATTAATGCTCTTGTGGCAAAATGGGTAAATCCCAACAGCCACATTCCGAAATCTAGTGGAGAGCCTTCCCAGAAGAGTGGAGGTTACTATAACCTATATCATATAGGTCCACAAACCTTTGGCCATATAGTGTATTTTACTTGCATCATTTGAAAGCAAATTACTAATAAGTAAAGTACTTATATTTGAATACTTGAATTGTTCTTGTTCAGGTTATTGACTGCAGTGGCTCCCAGTCCAACTCCTCAACACTGTCTGCCTTACTGTACAGTTAAACACTATTTATCACAACTGTATTACATATTTCCATGAAGACTTTGATCAGCTAAATTTGAATTGAGCAGCCCTGAACTGTTTGTTATTTTAAATAGGAAAAATCTGATGCCATAAAATCCCTCTTTCAGTGAGTAAGGCTTCAGCAAATGATTATTTAAGTAACTGTCCAATATGCCAGTTTTTAATGTTCACTAACTGTAGAAGAGTGTTTAAGAGCAGTTTTTTTTAAACCCCTTTCTACAGTGATACTGGAGATGCATTTTTCTGCTTTTTCTGTTAAAGTAGCTGTCAGACTGAACATGAATAAAATTCAACAGATGGAAAAGCCAGTTCACTGAAGGTGAAAGAATGTGGACGTGAAATATGATAATGGTTATGTTTGCATCATGCTAACTTTAACTAGGTGAACTTGTGAACCTCAGTTTTGTGAGGTAATAGAAATCAAAAAGGTGGAGCTGTGGTCCCTTTAGTTGGTTATAAAAAAAAATGGAGGATCAGCTTGTTAATAAATAATGGAATTATCATTGTATCCAGCAGATGAACTGATAAGATTTTGGAACTGATCCAAACAAGGTCAGGTTCACTGCAAGGTCTGAAATAGGTTTTCTTCAGTAGCCTTCTTCCTGTTTGATATATATTTTAATGGTATTTCAGGTATATAAATTAGTAACAAGAAGGACTCGACTTGTTGGCAGTGAAGGTGTCCCCTGCTGACGTCATGATCACACTCCCCAGAACCAACATATTGTTGTTCAATGCAACTTGATGGTATCACGTTACTCTACATGGCAACAGAATGCAGTGATGGTGCATTCAACTGTTTTTGGTGCTAACAAACTAACATTAGCCAGTGACAGCTAAATCCTTTATAATCCTTCATTAGCTATTGAATATACACTCATTGAGCACTTTATTAGGAACACTACACTAATACTGGGCAGTATCACAGTATCACAAAGCGTCAATTCTTCATGACCTGGATTCCACAGGATGTTGGAAACATTCCTTTGAGATTCTGGTCCATGTTGACATGATTGCATCACAAAATTCCTGCAGATTTTTCAGGTGCACTTTCATGCTGCGAATCTCCCGTTCTACCAAATCCCAAAGGTGTTCTACTGGATTCAGATCGAGTGACTGGGAAGGCCACTGAAGAACACTGAGCTCATTGTCATCTTCATGAAACTAGTTTGAGAAGACTTTTGCTTTGTGACATGGTGCAATATCATACTGGAAGTAGCCATTAGAAGATGGGTAAATTGTGGCCATGAAGGGATGCACATGGTCAGCAATAATACTCGAATAGGCTGTGGCATTCAAGCGATGATTGATTGGTATTAACGGGCCCAAAGTGTGCCAAGAAAACATTCCCCACACCATTACACCACCTCCACCAGCCTGGACTGTTGGCACAAGGCAAGTTGGATCCATGCCAAATTCTGTGCCTACCATCTGTCTGCCTCAACAGAAATTGAGATTCATCAAAACCAGGCTATGTTTTTTCCAGTCTTCACCTGTCCAGTTTTGGTGTACCTGTGCCCATAGCAGCCTCAGCTTTCTGTTCTTGGCTGACTTAAGCAGAACCCAACATGGTCTTTTGCTGTTGTAGCCCAGCCACCTCAAAGTTTGCTGTGTTGTGCATTCTGAGGTGCTTTTCTCCTCACCACAATTGTATAGAATGGTTATCTGAGTTTATAATTTGGGCTTTTTTGGGTTTTGCAGGAAAAAAACATACCCTTAAAAAAGACAATACTTCTACTGAAATAACCCAGAATTCTCAGTTCTCTGAAATCTGACTAAAAGGGTGTTGTGTCTTTCATAAATGATCAATGCATTGAATGTGAAAATTCTTTTTTATCATGTCAGTGACTCACTAATCATTCCAGTCTTAAACAGCCCCTAAAAGTTCTTCCTAACTGTTTAATATGTAAAATCATATCACCTCTGCAAGGTGTCATACAATTTTTAAGGTCATGTGCACGCTATAAATTATTGACTATGGTAGAAAATAATTACAAAGTACATAGCAGTGCATTTTAATAACCAAAATTAAAATGTAGATAACTTCACGATTCTCGATACCAAAACAGCACTTTGGCTGAAAATTGAAGATCCAAACTTTAGCTGGATTATGATATTTATGATAATTATGATTATGATAATTATGATAGCTCTTCATAATTTAAAACAAATAAGCAACTAAATAATTCAAACCTGGTTTCATTCATGTTTTGAAGCTAAAAATAGTGTTGCACAAGTGTCAAGGAAAGGCACAGGGAGATGTGATGGCAATAACAAAGAACTGAATACCATCTCATGAGCTTGTCATGAGTCACTACACAGGAAAACAGTTCACCACATCCCTGAAGAAAAAAAAGGTTAAACTCTCAGTAAAACACTCTCATCGTTGCAGAAGTTCCCCACCAAGTCAGACCCACCAAGTCTTTGTAGAGGTCATGATTCTCGTTAACAAGATGCTTAATGAAGTTGCTCTTGATGCCACTTTTATTGTGAAGGGATTTTTTTTTAACACCATTTGCATATTGTTTTTTTGAGTCTGAGGTTATTCGTGGTTAAGGTGATAAAAATGTGCCCAAATACACTCCTTAAGCTTGTAGGTAGCTTAAAGGCAGAATACGATGTCTGATTAATGTGGGCCTATTTAAATACTTGTGCATAATTGAAGGTATTGAAAGTTATATAATTGAAAAATTTAAAATTTTTGAAAAGGCTTCAAACTTTAAATACTTTTCAGTTGTAGCACTAACAGAATGTGAATCATATATTAATGCCTAAAACACACAGGAAGAATTACCACTCTTAAGATTAAATGAACCATTTCTGTTTAGGTTTTTTCTCTTTTTTTTTTTTTTGCTTTATGTACTAACCTCAGAAACTGCGTTGCCTTGAGTTCTGATGCTACTTCTTCATACCAGTGACCAAAGTCTGATGCTCATTATCTATAGTATGACAGTGATTTTCAGATGACTAACTTTATTTGCATTTTTCTGTGCCCAGGTCAGTTATCATGCAGTGAGAGGGGCTGGCGTGTGGTTCCTGATCCCGCTATCCCATGCCCACAGTGCCAGACTGAGGTGCTCTCTCAGGGGCCTCTCTTGCTCCCTCTGTGCCCGGAGCCATGGAGCACACGCGGGAGAAGGAGAGCGAGCGGCCGGCGCGGAACACTAAGACTGCTCAGAGCCGCAGCACACACTCTCGCCCGTCTGGCTCTGGCTCATCTGGTGTGCTGATGGTCGGCCCAAACTTCCGTGTGGGGAAGAAGATCGGATGTGGAAACTTTGGGGAGCTGAAGCTTGGTACGTTTTAAATAGTGTGAAGAAAACTAGACAACTCATTAGCTAAGAAAGCCTGATGACTAAGCGGGCAGTAGGTCTATAATTTGTGGTGTTACAATGTCCATATTTGACACATGGTAAATAAAATCACTGGCCCAGTCAGAGTATCCAGGTGTGTTTTTGGGGATCATATTGGGTTTGATATTGTACAGGATATGTTTGTGCATGTATATATTGATTCATCATTCATTTATTAAAGGCCTGATTTTGTTTTTCTGAACATTTTTCCAAATTCCCTGCCCTTTGTAGTTCAAACTGCTTGTTCTTGAATTTATGTGGCTTTTGGAGCTGGAACTATTAACAATGTTTTATAGCATCGCATTAGTGGAATGGGTCAGATGCCTTTCTAAAGAAAGTAGAAGTCGTTTCGCACTTCTTTTAATGTCTCTTTTTTTTCCATGATACACCAGTCACAGGACATGTTCATTGCTCTATTTCAATGAACACATAATTGAAATTGCGTTTAAAAAATCTTGTATGCATTATAGGTTGGTATTTTTCAATTCCAGCATGGAGGAAGCCATGCTCTTTATAGATTTGTGTTGTCACAGTGACATCTGATTAAACTTCTTAGCTAATGACCATGAAAAACAAAAAACATGCAGAGCATGAGGTACCCAGTACCACTCTTATCCTTGTTGTAGAATAGATCGTCTTGTTAAAATAAGACATAATACAGGGCTGTTCAACAGATGGCCTGTGGGCTGGATACAGCAAATTATTATAACGAGTAAGAAAGAAATCATCAAACAAGGAAAGCTCAGATATGAAATTCATGGTGAATTTGTTGTAAGGCTCCGCAACATGCCGTGAGCGAGCAAAATGGTATCGGAGGTGAGGCATAAACAAGTAAAAACTTGCACACAACGGAATGTCATGTTTATTGAACCGTTCCCTTTCCTTGATGTTTTTTTTCTGTCACATTACGGTATGTATGCGATTGATTGAAATGGTAAACACATGGTTATCCAATCCCCAGCTACAGACAGACATACAGAGCTATTTCACTCAAGCTGAGTGAAGAGAGATGGTGAACTTCAAGAACACTTATGCTCAAAATGTAACCCTTTGCTGTCAAGCTCCTTCACAATGTTATACAGCTCAGTTCATCTTGATATTTACTTTCTCCACTCTAATGGTTGATTGTTGTGTTTAGTAAAAGACTGAGATTAGTAAAACATTTTATGCCAGTTCTAGTAAGCGTTTAGGGCCAGCCTAAACTCATAAGATATTTCTATTTTGTTCCAGGTAAGAACCTTTACACCAATGAGTATGTTGCAATAAAACTGGTAAGTGATCAAGAGATTCCTCCATTTCACAAAGCTGAATACAAGGGCTTGAGAATAGGTTGCATTTGTTAAATTATCAGGGCTCTAAATCGGACCATACATATATATATAGGGTTTTAATATATATATACAACTCACATGTGGTTAGCACATTTGCCTTGCACCTCCAGGGATCAGGGTTTGAATCCTGCCTCCGCCCTTTGTGTGTGGAGTTTGCACGTGCTTTAGGGGTTTGCTCTGGGTACTCCATTTTCCTCCCCCAGTCCAAACACATGCATTGTAGGCTGATGGGCATTTCCAAATTGTCTGTAGTGTGTGAATGTGTGTGACTGTGCCCTGCGATGGGTTGGCACCCCGTCTAAGGGTGTCCCCCGCCTTGTGCCCAGAGTTTTCGGGGACAGACTTCAGCTGTATGTGTATGTGTGTGTGTATATATATATATATACATATATATATATATATATATATATATATATACATATATATATATATATATATATATATATATAATATGAAGTCCCTCTAAATTAAATTAGTTTATGTAGTACTGTAGCAAGGATAGCAGTGCTGCTGTTATAAAAGTGTATTTTAACCTTGCATGTAAAACTATGAGGTCACCAACAAGTAATGTTTCTCCTGGTTCTAATCCTTTGGTACAGGAACCTGTGAAGTCGAGGGCGCCGCAGCTGCATCTGGAGTACCGTTTTTATAAAACTCTGGGCAGCACAGGTGACTGATTTCTCTTTCTCTCACACACACATGCCCTTCTCTTTCTCTTTCACCTAAAGAAACACCCATACACTAATTGTATAATCTCAGTCTCTCTTTCTCCATACATATTTTTTTTTTATTTCCATTACACTTACTTACTTTTATTTCTTTAAGACATTTTAAGTAATTAGCTACACCAGTCCTGTAACCTGTTGTAGTGTAATATGATAGTGTTGATGTAA